>NW_005871075.1:5048383-5073383 GCF_000147115.1 Myotis lucifugus | reverse complement strand
GGAACTTTGTAAAAGTCCTGTTAATCACCGCTGCCTTCAAGGCTGGGGAGCGAAGGTGAGGTGCAGGAAACCACATCATTTTGTTTCTCCACCGTCAACTGGGAAGAACTCCTTGGATTAGACTCAGCGAGAAGCAAGGCTGAAAGTGACCTCCACCAACAGTCAGAGAGCGTGTTGCCACACCACCCCCAGGAACAACCAAGCTGGCACAAGGAGACACCTTCACCAGCCATGGATGTCCATTTCCCTTCCCGAGGAACTTTCAACACAATGTTGACCAAGAGCAATGAAGTCACACCTGAGGCTGCTTGGTTCGCCATGGAGCGCAAGGCACCGCTGTGTTTGTGCAGCACTCTCTACTACTTGTTTCTGACGTGGTTTGTTAACGAAACACTGAGCAAAAATGCATCTCACGGAGATAATCTTATTAAACTGGCTTTCCCTCTGACTCAGAATCTAGCTTGAAACGCCCAGAGGAAAGACTGCTCAGATTTCTTAAGGTGCTGCTATAGATTTCAGTGGGAGAAAAACTTTCATTTCCGGTAATATCAAGAGTTCCTTCTTCTAAAAAGCCAACCAGGTGTGGAGCTATATACATAATGAACCTGCTTGGTTCTGTTTGTTTAATTCTTTCCCTAAAACCCCTTCCTGGCTTCCAAAGAAATAAAAGTTATCCTATGTTCTTTATGGTAACTATGGAAACTATTCTGTTAAACTAAGCACTTAACTTCCAGGCTTTTGTTGCCATTAAATGTGCTATTTTGAGTACATCTATACTACACATGCGTATAATGTCAAAACATTTTGAATAAAGTTCAAAGAGCACTTGTTGCTTCAAAAATGAGGCCTTTTATTATGTAAAAAAATTTTCTCTTTTTAAGCTATTTTGTTCTATAGATTGTTACACAATATGCTTTATAATCTTAAATACTTTCTATTTTCCTTTATCTGTTTTATGAGGTATTTTAGAATATTTTTTCAACAAGGCTGCTGTTTTCCCCAACAGTAGCTGTTTGTTTTTCATTAAGATCAAAAATAATCATAATAAAGTCATTTATCTTCATTAGCTGACTAGGAAATGTGGAATGGGAGAACCTACTGAAATTTACAATGAAAATGACATGATTCTCAGTTGTTGAGGGCAATGGGCACTGGATTTTTGCAGCATTTTAATCTCACTCCAGTGTTTAACTTAATATGCATTATTTTAATGCAAGTACCTTTTTCCTAAAAAAATTTACTTATTGGCTCCGTACACATTTGTCTAGCATAGGTTGCTCTATGCTAGACAGTGGGCATTAAAAGATATATAAACCTCAACTCTTGTCCTCACGGGTACAGACCAGCAAATTGATGGTTCCAATAAGTGGGAAGTGTGACCACTGAGAGAGGCAGAGGGAGAAATGGAAGTGCAGGCTTAGACCAGACTGGAAAAGCTTCCAGAAAATGATGATTACTGAAGAATCCCCCCTAGAGAGATTCAGAGAACTTTAACTAAAATAAATAAATGTCCCCCGAGACCAATCGGAAAGATACAAAGAGTCAACACTGTGCTTGGCTCCGTTACACAATGTATTAAGCCAGAGAGTTACAAAAGGGTCAAAGGAGAGTAGATGGTAAAATGAAATGTCTACAATTAAATGTTTAGAACTTATCAATTTCATTTGTCACTTTCAAAGAAACTTTCCCCTTCAGAGTCAGAACCGCAAAATCTATCTGCTGAAATGTGATTTATCGCTCATGTTGTGGTCCAAGTGACAGTATTTCACAGAAATTTCGCGTCCCAAAAGTGTTGGGATGGCACCTTCATCTTGATTATTATGCTTGGCCTGATTTGATACCCACTTATGTCCACTTAATTTCTCTGTGCCCAGTATAAGCTCATGGAAATGAGAGACTATGACCTGTTGACCTTTTACTGCAACATAATGTTGGAACCAGAGTAGGTGAATTGAATTGAAACAAACAAAAAATAACCCTCCTCAGATGCCTGAGATATCTTATTAATTGTACTTCAATAGAAAACATCCCAGGGACACAACATCTAGGAGTCTATAGATTTAGTCTGTTTTACTTCTATGCCAGCCAAAGAGAATTTGCCTTTTTGTCTTCCCTTATGTTGAAGACGCCAGCTCCCAAATGCAAAGAAGAGCAAACATGACCACTTCATGGTCAGCTTTTACCTAATGTCTACTATTACTTAATTCAAATAAAAAGCACAGTTTATGATTTGATTTGGTTCTTTTGTGAGAATAAAAGCCAAAGGAAAAATCGAAATATAGCCTTCTTTTTCCCAATTGGGCAAGAAAATTATCTAAAAGATCTCCAACTCACTCAACCTATACCCAGTTACCAGTTTTTATATCTCACTTTTCCTACTCATACTGTGTCAGAATGTCCTGACTATTATGCACTTACATTTTATTTTGAACTAATGACATTTATGCTGGAGGTAAAGTAGCACTAATCATGAGAAAGACAAAAATAATCTTATTATTTTGCTCAAAATAGTAAATGACAGTATTTTCTAACAAACTATAGCTCACCTTGACTAAACTCTTAACAGAAGCATTTTGTAAGTATTTACATGCACTTTTTCCTTAGTCCGAATGGCCTGCCTGTGGGGAAGGTACTATCAATTTCCCATGTGAAGAGAGGGAACAGAGTGAGCTCACTGCCTTGCCCACTGTCCCCACAGGTGGCTGGATGTTCCAACAAAGCGTGTACTCATTTGCACTTTGGGTGACAGGCACTGTGCTCACACAAATGTCACGTGGAGAATTATTTTTGATGTGGGAAGGGGTAGAGCAGAGGAGCAGACAGAAAACCCAGGGTTGGTGACAATTACCATGAGCATCTACAAAGTGAACCTTCCAATTCCTGAAGACTCTCAGTCTTGGGCTCTCAAGCAACGTTTCTCCTCTTCACTCAAACACTGGGAACTCTTCATAGAATGTATATGGCCAATGGCAAAATACATCCCATCTATTGGCTGGCTTCTTACTCTTCCATGTTGGTTTTCTTTTGCTGTTGTAACACATCTTCACAAACGTAAAGGCTTAAAACAACACCAATATGTTATTGTACAGCTGTGGAAGTCCAAAGTCTGGCACGGTCTCACCAGGCTGAACTTTAAAGTCGGACTCCAGCTCTTCTGGAGGCCACAGGGGAGAATTCATTTCCCTGCTCATCTGGGCTACTGGCAGCCTCCAGTTTCTTTCTATTCTAGGACTGAGGTCCCTATTTTATTGCTGGTGGTACTCTAAGAGCTATTTTTAGGTGCTAGAGGTCTCTGCATTCCTTGATTCATAGCTCCCTGTCTCCATCTTCAATGCCACAATTGGTGAGTTGAGTTCTTCTCAAGTTGGCATCTCTCTGACCCATCCTTCTGCCTTTTTCTTGAGAACCCTGTGATTAGTTGAGCCTACCTGGCTAATCCAGGGTAATCTTTCCATCCCAATGTTCTTAATTTAATCATACTGCCTGGTGAGGTAACCTATTCACAGGTTTCAGGAATTAAGACATAGACCTTTGGGGGGAGGGGGAGGCATTATTCTGTCTACCACATTCCTTAGCTACATATGTGAAGTCTGACTGTGTTAAAGTATTAATGCTCCTTATATGAGACATGTGAAGTCATAAATTAAGAGGAACAGATGTACACACTCCTCAAAAATGTAAGAATGTAACTCAAATTACCATGATGATACAAACAGTCATAAAGTCAAAGATTTTTGGTTGTCCCCTAAACACAAGTTCCTTAGTGTCTCAAGTTTGTGAAGGGCATTGAAAGTTAGGGATTACTTTTCTTTGGGGGAAAACTTTAGTTTTAAATAGTCTTCACTTACCTTCACTCATACCCATTGGATTTGAACTGGAGAGTTTCCATTGCTACTGATGAGAAGCATCATCAGAGGAAAAATGAAAAAAAGAAAAAACTTAATTAAGTGGTAATTATGTACAGCTTATTGACTATATAAAACAATCCTTTCAAGTAATTTACAAACCGATTATTCATGTATGGGTTAGGGTATACATGAATCTTCAATAGTCAAACAAAATATTCCTTTGAAAGAATTCTCCCCCAACAAGCAAAATAAGTGTCTACTGTTATCAGGAAATGCTTTTTAAATTTGAGCCCTATTGTATATAAGTACATTTGAGAACCTTTTTCTAGGGACACACCTGAGAGTGGAAGTGAAAATTATCAATGACAGTCTTTAAAAAAAAAAAGAATCAGTGGTTTAACACTAATTTCTAATCAGATCCTACAGAAAGGAACAGCCCGCATGGCAGCTGTACTTTTCCCAGGGTTAATTACCTTTCTCTGCTCTCTGCTAATGAGTCAGCTGTTCCTGTCATCGCACACTACACTGGTTCATCTGGAGTTCTAGCTGTGGACAAACACCGAGTGACAGTCCTATTTACATAGGGGGGGGGTGTTGTGCAAAATTTTCAAAAGGATTTTTTTCATCCTTTAATTCTCCTATGTTTCCAGGCTAAAAATATTTTTGCAAATCAGATCTTACTTGGTCAACTATTCTTTTCCTCCACTGGATTCACCACTAGCAAATGTAAAATGCCAAATGCTGAGGACGAAGCAAACTTCAGCACTGCCTCCACAGAATGCTTTGTTTCACTAATTCCTTAGCATCATAACCATTACCCTGTCTAAGACAGAGCCTGGAAAATCTGCAACTTGCTTCACTGGTTACAAAGACTTTTCTAAAAAGATGAACTACAGAAAATTAAAGTCAGAGGTAGAAAATAATCTCATGTGAAAAGACACAAAACATATCTTGGATTTATTTGTCTATGCAAAGTGAATTAGAAAACTGAGTTTTTGAAAAAATTTCGACTTAGAAACTATGCTTTCACCTAATGTCTAGCATCATTTGTTGGCAAACTCATTAGTCAACAGAACCAAATATCAACAGTACAACGATTGAAATTTCTTTCGAGAGCCAAATTTTTTAAACTTAAACTATATAGGTAGGTACATTGTTATTAACTTAATTAGGGTACTCCTAAGGCTTAGGAAGAGCCACACTCAAGGGGCCAAAGAGCCACATGTGGCTCGCAAGCCGCAGTTTGCCGACCATGGGTCTAGATCATTGTGTGATATATATGATCGATATGTGGGATTATGGAATATATATACCATATACATAGACACATGATTTATTACCCAGATAATAGCTCTGCTACCCAGATAATGGCTCTACTCTCCATCTCATAGACAGTGTGCCTTTAAATATTTTTTTAATATTGCAGCCAAGAGATTTACACATCTCTTTCCCCCATCTTTTGTTTTGAATTTCAGAGGGAACTAAGACGAATATAAAATCAGTAAAGTATCCATTGAGTTCCACTTTGACAACCTCCAAAATGCCTCTAAGTAGAGGACACTCTCACACTGGTGACTTTCCTGCTGTAAACCTTAGATCAGTGGCTCTCGGATTTTCATGTGCATCTGGATCACCTGGGCATCATGTTACTATGTAGGTCCTGACTCCGGCACCCTCAGGTCCGACATTGCTAATAAGGGCCCAGGTGTGCCTGCTGACCCATGGGCCACGCTCTGAATAGCAGTGTCAGAGGAGTGGTTCACAAACCTCTGTTGGCATCAGAACCACCTAGAGGGCTTGCTAAAGCACAGGTCACTGACTGGAAGTCTGTGATGAGAACTGAGGATGTACATTTCTATCACGTTTTCAGATGATACAGGTGCTGATGGTCTGGGGACTAACCTCTGAGAATGGTTGCCTTAGGTATTTACTGTTAGATGCATTGAAACAACTCAGTCCCCAAAGGCTAAATGCATCCCCATGAAACAGAAACACTTCCACTTTATTCTAGAGCTATTTGTCTGTCTGCTTTGTGTTTTAATACTTTATGATAGAAAGGAACAGATAAAAAGTGAATGTTCTGGCCTATCATTGAAGTACATTCTGAGAACCACTTTATAGTTTACTGAACTTGATCTTCCCTTCAGATGAACCCACTGATGTCAACAAAGAAATAACAATTATGTTCTCCTTCATCACAGGTGCCATTAACAAAGGTAAGCCCACAAAGCACAAATCTAGGACTGCACAACATTTAAGCGTGCCAAAAGCAAATACAATATGAAAATGAATTCATTAAAAATTGTATAATACACACAAATTTCAACGTCAAGCAATGATGCAGAGTTCCTCGAGGCATTCGTTATTTTGCCAGCTCCAGAAAATTCTCACATTTTCTAAATGGTGTGAGTGTCTTATTTGTATACACTGTGTGAACGTGTCCTTTTCATTGCTGCTGTTTTGAAGAATATTATCCTGGAAACTTCTGGAAGGATGGAAAGCCTTTTAGTCTAATACTAAAGATACATTTGCATTGCTGTTCCTGTAAATATCTCAGTGATAAGCCTCTTACAAGGGCATTTTGCAATGTAATGCATAGGAATACACACATTAGGAAGAGGAGAGTGCAACCAGTTGGTGATAAGATAAATTACAGAATGAAACCTGGCTGAGTGTGTTTCAGGAAAAACATGGAAGGTGAGTTTCCAAACTAGTTAACCCCTGAGCAGAAATTAGGTGCTTTAGCATTGGACTGCTCAGACCAGGAAAAATATTTATTGTCCTGAAACCCAAACTTGTTAAACAGGACTGCAGTGACACTGGAAGAATATGGCTTAATGTAAGAAATATCAGTGAGCACATAGGGAAGATTTTAAAGGGGGTAAATGCCACAACTAAATTCCCATGCTCCTTATTTGGTTGTGCTACCCCACTGACATTGATTAACAAAGCTACTTTAAAATCATCCATCTCACCTAAATAGAAGAAGATGAGATGACAGTGTCACAAATAAGGAATTTGATGGTATCTGTGTAACCCACCCTTTCAGTACAGAACAGTATTGATTAATGAACTCATAATTTATTTACTCAAATCTTCATTAAGCACCTATTCTTTTGGAGAAGAGGAGAAACTGTTTACATAAACAAGTGGAGTCCTCAGTGAGTGGAGAGGGGTGTATGGTGTGTGCCACTCGAATAGTATAGGCATTTCTGTTGTGGAAATCAAAGAGACAATAAAATAAAAATCTATGAGGAGCCCTAGCCAGTCTGGCTCAGTGGATAGAGTGTTGGCCTGCAGACTGAAGGGTCCCTGGTTCCATTCTGGTCAAGGGCATAGCCAACACATCAATAATGTTTCTCTCTCTCTGTGTCTCTCCCCCTCCCTTCCACTCCCTCTAAAAAGCAATGGAAAAATATCCTCGGGTGAGGATTAACACACACACACACACACACACACACACACACAGTCTATGAGGAGATGTGGGTGCCAATTTATTTTTTGGTAACTTGGGAAAACAATCTGCTGGGCTCCTTAAAAACTCCCCTCAGAAGTATGCACATCAGGGTATGTAGTTTGAGTCAAAAACTCATAACCATACACATTTGTTAGCATGGACTGAGACTTCATGTGACTATGGAGATCCTAAACTGATCTCTCTCCTTGGATGACTGTTAAGAGTTACAATGAGTCAGACTAAATAAGTGCCTTTGGTCATTTGAACATCTGGTTCTATAGTTGTCTCCTGTGGTTAATCAGAGGTCAGTACAGTTCACATCAGGCATTTTGTCCTATTCTTAACCAATTCCAGCCTATTATTTTTATTGGCTTTCATTGGACAGGTGGTCTCTCTCTATATAACAATATTATTTTAGCTATAAGCATGACTGAGGGAATCTGACCTTAGTTTTCTGTCAGAGGTAACAGAATACATATTTTTTAGCTACATTCAAATTTTTCCCAAAAAAACGTGTGCAAGAAGAAAATGCCTTGGGCCCAGCCAGTGTTGCTCAATGGTTCAGTGTTGATCTATGAACCAGGAGGTCACAGTTCAATTCCCAGTCAGGGCACATGCCCGGGTTGTGGGTTCAAGCCCTAGTAGGGGGTGTGGAGGAGGTAGCCAATCAATGATTTTCTCTCATCATTGATGTTTCTACCTCTCTCTCTCCCTTCCTCTCTGAAATCAATAAAAATATATTTTTAAAAAAGAAAATGCCTTGGAAGAACTATAGAATCCTTTCTTTCAACGACCTAACTTACACAGTGTTTTCAAAGTGAATAATGAGAGTGCTCATGAAATGAAGGTTTTTGCCTGAGTAATCTGGATGGGTTTCCGTTTATTTTGTTAAATCCTCTTGTCTCATATCTGGGTTCCATGTTCCCATAGGAAGCTACACCTACTCTCAGAATAGCACCTGGCCCCCATCATGAACTGTTGACATGTTCAACATCTGCTTTGGACTGAAAGTTCCTGCCGGACAAGGAAAATCTCCTCTTTGCTTCCCTTTCCTAGACAAGGTACTCAATGGGAGTGTTGGCTATTTGAGTATCTCTTGACTATTTTAAAAAATAAGATATATGATGAGCCTACTGCCTCTGTGATAATAAATTTTAAGAAAACAATGCATCAAATATTTAGAGATAAAACATAGAAATGTCTATAGCACATAGCAAAAAGTTATATGGGTGACAATATGCAGTTTAGATTATCGGATAAATATAATAAATGTAATGCTTAAAGTAGATTATTATATTATTGATTTTATATCAGAAAACTAATAAAGTAGAAAATAATCCTCTGAATAGTTACTTGTAAATTGAGACTCATTTTTAAATTTTAAAAAATGTACAAAAAGCACACGTGATACTGCTATGCTCTTAATACATCTAACTATTGACTTTAATGCGAAGGAGAGGGGGGATTAAAATTTAAGGACTATCACAGCCAGTTCAATCATAGGTTCAAATTAGAAGAGTGACTGGTATGTTACAAAAGCCTAAAGAAACTAAATTGGGAAGTTTTTTAAAAACCAGGAAATAAAATAAAAAGATAATAGAATAACATAATATTACTTATCATGAAAGTATAAATGAATGTGCTAAGAGACTTATTGACCTCAAATTAGACATTGGTGGTGAAGAACAGAAAGTGGTAGGCAATGCCTTAGGTGTCTAAAGGAGGCAAAAGGTAAAAACAAACAAAATCAGGTGAGGCTTTCAGCAATAGCTGCCATTAATTGTGCATGACTTCTAGGATTTATATGGTTTCGAATCTAACATTTAAGTCTTTGATCCATTTTGAGTTCATTCTTGTGTGTGATGTAAGAAGGTGGTCTAGTTTGTTTTTTGTATGTGTTTTTTGTTGTTGTTGTTGTTTTGCTTATATCTGTCCAATTTTCCCAACACACTTTGTTAAATACTAGAAGCCTGGTACATGAAATTTGTGCATGGGGGGGGTTCCCCTCAACCCAGCCTGCACCCTCTCCAATCTGGGACCCCTCGGGGGATATCTAACTGCCAGTTTAGGCCCAATCCCCAGGATCAGGCTTAAACTGGCAGTCAGGCCTAAACCAGGAGTCGGGCATCCCTCTCACGATCCTGGACCACTGGCTCCTAATCACCCACCTGCCTGCCTGCCTGGTCACCCCTTACTGCCCCCCCTGCCAGCCTGGTCACCCCCAACTGCCCCCCTCTGCCAGCCTGGTCACCCCCAACTGCCCCCCTCTGCCAGCCTGGTCACCCCACGCAGCCTGCTTGTTCAGTCATTTGGTCATCCCTCACTAACCCCCCCGCCGGCCTGGTGGTAGGCAGCCATCTTGTGAGGGCGTGAGGGTTAATTTGCATATTACCTCTTTATTATATAGGATGCTATCTTTAGTCCATCGTATGTTTTTGCCTCCTTTGTCAAGAATTAATTGACTATAAAGGTCTGGGTTTATATTCTGTTCCATTGATCTGTAGGTCTGTTTTTATGCTAGTACCAAGCTACTTTGATTACTGTGGCCTTGTAATGTAGTTTGATATCAGGTAGCGTGATTCCTCCAACTTTATTATTCCTTCTCAAGATCACCATTGTTATTCAGGGTCTTTTATCTGAAGAAACCCAAAAGAATAATTCGAAAGAATATATGCTCATTGCAGCATTATTTATAATAGCCAAGGTTTGGAAGCAGCCCAAGTGTCCAGCAGTAGATGAGTAGATAAAAAAGCTATGGTAAATTTGCACAATGGAATACTACTGGGCCATAAAAAAGAAGAAAATTTTACCCTTTGTGACAGCCTGGATGGACCTGGAGAACATTATGCTAAGTGAAATAAGCCAATCAGGAAAAGACAAGGATCATATGATTTCACTCATATGTGGAATATAATGAACAAAATGAACTAGCAAGCAAAATAGAGACAGACTCATGGATAGAGGGTAGGCTGACAGCTCTGGGGTGGGAGTGGGGGTGGGAGACACTGAAGTATGATAAAAATCATAAAAATGGTATGTAGGGGAAGACAGTGATAAATGACCTGGAAATACTTTGATAATGACTGCAGACGGTGAGCACAGATTTAGAGTGGTGACATGCTTTGTTTCTGAGCTAACACCAAGCTGAGTTTGAATCCTAACTCGCACATTTACTAGTTCTGTGATTCCAAAATTGCATTTAATCTCCCTAATCTTCAGGTTCTTCATCCATAAAGAAGATACAATAACAGAACCCCACTCTAGAGCTGTGAGAATTACATAAGATGTCACATATAAAAGACACTGCACACAATACAAATTCTGTAAAATTATATGATCCAAAAAGAGATCAGTCCATAGGCAAAGCCCACAGATGGGTCGTACACAATTATAACCCTTCGTGGTCATGTGTAGATGAGATTAGTTAAATCCCTGGAGGTTAAACAGTTCATTTTCTTTAAGAGAACATGTAATTAGTAGGAAAATTTGCTATGTACTCACTCAAAAATATTTGTCAGTATTTTAATTCTATTATTTATCTAATTAGATACCATTATAAATGTTTTTGTATATTGCATATTAACTCAATCTGCACAACTATATGAATCAGGGATTATTAATTATTCCTGTTTTCCAAATGAGGAGATTAAAACATGGAGAAGTATTTGCCCAGAGTCACAGAGCCAATGAGGAGCAGCGCTGGGAATTGGATTCTAGCTCCAATGCCCATGTGTTTAACCACAACAGTCTCTCAACATCACAAGACAGGTGATGGAAAAGCAAGGATAGATAAGCAGAAATAATATTCCAGTGTGGGAACCAAAGCAAGGAAACAATAAATATACAATGCAATTTAAGACAGTTGATAAGTACTATGGAAAATAATATAGGCTAAGGATGGGGGTATATTTTAGTTTGAGGTCAGAGTAACCTTTGTTCATTCAAGAAGGAGTACAAGAACCGTGTGCCTGGAGTAAAAAAGGGAGCCATTGTATCTAAAATATATAAAGAATGACTGAAACTCAGTAATTAAAAATGCGCAAAGGACTTAAATAAATATTTCTCCAAAGAAGACATACAAATGACCAATAAACACATGAAAAGATGCTCAACATCATTAGTTACCAGGTAAGTGAAAATCAAAACCACAATGAGATACAACTTTACACCTACAAGGATGACTAGAATTTAAAAAGAGAGAGAGAGACAATAACAAGTATTGGAGAGGAGGTGAAGAAAGTGGACTTTTATACGTTATTGGTGAGAATATAAAATGGTGCAGCTGCACTGGAAAACAGACTGGAAGTTCCTCAGATGATTAAACATAGGATTACTATATAATCTGGCAATTCAACTCCTAGGTACATACCCAAGAGAAATGAAAACATATGTCCACACACCAAAAGAAACTGTACATGGATGTTCACAGCATTATTCATAATAGCCCAAAAGTGGAAACAACCCAGATGTCCATCAACTAATGAGTGGATACATAAAATGTGGTACATACAATCAGTGGAATATTATTCTGCAGTGAAAAGGAATCAAGTACTAAGGCTTAAAAACAGTGTGCTCAATAGAAGAAGTCAGCTAGAAAAGACCAAAATATTGTGTGATTCCACTTACATAGAATTTCCACCATAGGCATAGCTACAGAAACATAAAGTAGATTAATGGGTCCTAGGACCTGAGACAGAGGAGGAACTGGAGGGTGATGGCTAAGGGGCATAAGAGTTTCTTTTGTGGGAAATAAAAGGTTCTAACATGGTGGTGATAAGTGCATAACTATGAATATACTAAAGACTATCTAATGGTGGGCTTTAAGGGGGTAAATTGTACATTTTGTGAATTATATACCATTAAAGCTATTTTAAAAAATCAGGTGGAGCCCTAACTGGTTTGGCTCAGTGGATAGAGTGCCAGCCTGCAAACTGAAGGGTCCCGCGTTCGATTCCGGTCAAGGGCATGTGCCTTGGTTGCGGGCACATCCCAAGTAGGGGATGTGCAGGAGGCAGCTGATTGATGTTTCTCTCTCGTCGATGTTTCTAACTCTCTATCTCTCTCCCTTCCTCTCTGTAAAAAATCAATAAAATATATTTTTTTAAAAAATCAGGTGGCGCCCGACCAGTGTGACTCATTAGCTGAATGTCGACCTATGAACCAGGAGGTCACAGTTTGATTCCTGGTCAGGACACATACGCGGGTTGCAGACTCGATTCCCAGTGTGGGGAGTGCAGGAGGTCGCTGATCAATGATTCTGTCTCATCATTGATGTTTCTATCTCTTTCTCCCTCTCCCTTCCTCTCTGTAATCAATAAAAAATATATTTTTTTAAAAAAACAGGTGGAGCCATTTCATTTTAAGTGTGATGGGATGCCCTTGGACAGCTTTGAGCAGAGGAGAGAAAGCAGAGAAATCCGTTTCTAGGCCGTGGAAGACATCTGAGTATATAAGAAGGTGGGCTTTGTCTGGGGAGGAGGTCGTAAAAGTAAAGAGAAGGATGACAGCTTGGAATTCTATCTCCAGTATAACCAGGAAACATACAAAAAGAACAGATATTAAGAGCAGAAATGTATCTGCTGCTCGTGCTAGGATCCAAACTCATTACTCCCAACTCTCTGACATGCGTCCTCTGTGGAGAGAAGCCAATTCCTCCCTCTCCCACTCTTTGCCCTCCTTCCTCCATATGGCTCCAGAAGGAGGATGTTCTGCACTTCCCCTTCACCCTTCTTCCAAGAAGAAAACCCCTACCTCTTCTGGTTCTCACTAATATTCTGAGTTTCTATGCCATTATGAATTATAAATAACATTCAGGAGTGAGACAGAGCCTTTTGCTTTTAATAGTATGATGCAAATGTAATAATTAACAAAAACTAACATGTTAGAGGAACTTTCAGTCTAAAACATTTCAACACAGAGTTGCTGCCTAATGTTATAGAAAATGTTGCTGCTATTAATTCTGAATGGTCTTAACCTCTCCTCTTGACACTTAACCAATGTATTTCTATCTGCATCTTTGCTCTGGTTTTAGTGGAAGAGGGTCCCTCCTTTAGAAAATAAGCTCTATTACATTTGCTTCCTACTTCACTTAGTTTGTTTTTCTTTCATATCTTCAAAGTTTTCCAATGTCTTATCTCTTGTGGTTCCTTCTCTTCAGTATATAAACATTTCTCCTGCATTTATTACTATCTCTATTCTTCGGCGTCAAACTTCTTAACTTCCCGTAGTCATTTTTTTTTCACCCTACCTTCCCTATACAACTCATGGGCTTTTTGCTTCCACCTGTAATTCCACTGAATTTTGTCTGGCTAAAATCACCAGTGACCTTCTATTTGGTACGTCTACTGGTGCATTTCTAGTCTATTTTCTGAATAGTTAACACTATTGCTCAGTGTTTCCTAGAGAAATATTCTATGTCTTTGTTTTCTCTGACAATCCTGGCGTTCAGCCTTTTCTAAATTCCTTCTTTGTTGGTCCCCCCTTTTCTACCTTTCCATTCAATATTGGTACTCCCTGGGATTCCTCATTTTGTTCCTCTTCTCACTCCACATATTCTCCTCAGAAACCACACATCCAATGTCCATCTTTCCATCCCAGATCTCATTCTTGAATTTCAGATTCATTGAACAACTGAATAATCAACATCACCTGGTTGTTTTGCATTTAATGTGTACATCATCTTTTTCTTCTAAATAACCTTTTCCTTCTGGATCTCTTATCTTGGTTACCCATCCATCCTGTAATCCAAGCCAGATGGCTGTCATTTATGACTCTTGTCCAGTTTTCAATTCATTGTCCTGGGCTTGCCTTTTGCATAGCACAGTCCCACTCTATTGTAAATTCAGTTTGTTTGTGTCACCTGCTTTGGTGTGAGATCATACAGTACTTAAGTCTGTATCCTCACTGTTTGACACAGTTGCTCAAATATAATAGATTCTCAATAAGTTTATTAAATGGATGGATTCATGAATCTTTAAATGCCTCTTCTCTGAAATCTTTCCGGAAGCTACCTCTAAAGAAAGGTGGTCATTCTATTCTTTGGGCCACAACTCTATCTTTAGAGTAAAAATAGAATTGACTATGTCTGGTGAGATTCTCTGGCCCCTCATACGTTAAGGCCAAGTGGCAGAGAGGAATTTCATGTGGTCACAGTCTACTGTTTTTTTGCACAGGCCATGATGGTACAAGCTTCCCCTATCACATAAACAAGGTTGGGAGAGCCTTGGTCCTCTACATTGGCTCATAAAGTCCTTGAATATGCCATGTCGTATATTCGTTCTCTATACTTCTGGTACCTTCGAAGAACATATATATTTCTTAGTCAATTCATTGTACAGAATCTAATAACCTCTTCACAATTTTCTAGTGCTGATATTTACTTTTTATACTTCACTCTCTTGGCAACTTTAGTAGATATAAAATGCAACCATATCTTAAATCATATCCATAAAATACCTTAGTTTCTTATGAACTTGACATGGTATCAACCTAGGAAGAGTTCTATTGTGATTGAAACTCTTCATTCCTACATCAATTCTTTCTTTTAACAAGCGCTTTTGTGTTTCTCAATATGTTCAAAGTTTCTCTGCTAGATACTGAGAATAAGATAATTTTAAATACAATTTTCTTTAAAGGATTTTGGTCTGACCTCATTAACTTGACTCTTTTTACTTAGTATTATATTTTCAACAGGGTATTTGCAAACGATTTTTTTAAAGGCTTTCAGGTTAATCTAAAATCATTTAAGGAAACTATATGAGTATTACAACTGCCTAATTAAGATCTAAAATTAAAAAAATTGCCCTCGCAGATTTGGCTCAGTGGATAGAGCATTGGCCTGTGGACCAAAGGTTCTTGGGTTTGATTCGGGTCAAGGGCTCATACCACAGTTGCAGGCTCCTCCCCGGCCCAAGCCCTGGTTAGGGAGTGTGCAGGAGGCAACCAATCGATGTGTTTCTTTCACATTAATGTTTCTCTCTGACTTTCCCTCTCTCTTCCACTCTCTCTAAAAATCAATGGAAAAATATCCTCGGGTAAAGATTAAAAGAAAATAATAATAAAAATAAATAACTAAATACTACAAAGTGTCTAAACATTTTGCAACCTGTAATCTATGTTTCCAAACATTATTTCAAGCAAAAGTGAAATAAGCATGAGCCCACAGAGGCCAAATGTGTGTGGTTCGGGCACACTGACCACGGCCATGGTGTGGAGTCTCAGACACACCGCAGTGCCTCTTCTCGGGGCAGTCTTCTCAGCTGCTGCTCTGGTTGTGGTTGTTGTGAGAATTAAAAGAATTCACAGACATAAAGTTCTTACAAGAGTGGTTGGACCTATGTCAGTGCTATGTTGTTATTATTATTGTTATAGAAAAAAACATTCTGCTTTACACCAACATACTCAGAGGAAGAACTGAATTACCAGATGTTTCTAAGTATCTGTGTTGGTGCTCACAGAGCTAGTTTGGCCAAATGTTTGAGTTTTAATATGATAGAGCTAAGGCTTATATGGTTCTAAGAATGACCACTTCTGACATCAAGATCAATTGGCATGCTAAACATGTACATCTTAGAGAGGTAGAGTAAAGGCTAATGCTGTGGCTGAATTGTTTTTCAAATTCATGGGATGTTTTAATCATAAAAAGTTCATAGAGCTTTAGAATTTGAGGAATGAAAAGAGTCCGGGGTGCACCTACTGTAACCCTTAATGTGACAGATGTTATCTACAAGGGAAATAAAGCGATCCATCAAGTCACTTCGTCAGGATCATTTAACTACTTAATGACATTTCACTATGACTAGAACCCAGGTGTACTTGGGACACTGTTTTGTTTTGTTTTTCTTTTTCTTATAGTTTGTGCCCAGAGGCCATGTAGCATAGGGAGAGATTAAAAGCATGGGTTTGGGGAACAGTTAGATTTGGGTTCAAGCCTCTATCCTGCTGGTGATCTAAGAAAAAACATCTTAATGTCTCTCAGTCCGTCGCTTCCTCTGCAAAAAGGGGGTTTCAATGGAAATATTATGAGTATTAAATGATATATACATGTAAACAGCACAGCGCCTGGCACAGTGTAAGCACTCAGTAAATGTTAAAGATTATTATTACTGTCATATATATCATCGTCGTTTGTAAAAAAAAAATCAATGTTTGTACCCAAAATTCTTTCTGTTATTTGCCAAACTGTAAGAAATTGTTCTTGGCACAAATATTTAAGGAGAGAGAGAGAGAGAGAGAGAGAGAGAGAGAGAGAGAGAGAGAGAAAGTTGGTGGGGGTGAGGGTTGGGGGGGTGGGGTTGTGTATGTTTCCATTATTTGACAAAGACAAATCCTAGGATCCTGTGGCGTCTTCACATTTCCCTCAGCCTACTTGCATTCTGCTGTGATGTGGCCTATATACCAACTCTAACCTGTAAAACCTGACCCTTGGATTTCCCTAGTTGATAGGTTGATGATGGAAGAAATATTTCCAAGGAAGTGAGTAAATCAGGTATGAAATGTTTGATGGTAGCAAAGAAGGACCACAAGAAGATACCTACCATGTACATAATTTCATACAAAAATTCTGGTCAGTGCATAATTTCATACAAAAAAAAACACTTGGAAATTTGACTCTTTAAACCAAAAAGCCTGTATCAAAACATACAAACTCTTCTACAATCTAAAATCTATGGCTGGAAGGTAATCAGTTGAGTGTGAGAATTTCAGAAAAATAAAAACAGTGGAATATTCTATTCAAAAAATCTACTTAAACACATTTATTTGTGAAAACAAATGTAAGCAATATTTGGAAGGGTTTTTTTTCATTTGTTTGTTTTGTTTAGACTAATGATAGAGCTTTAATCCCTAGGAAAAAAAATTCCCAAATACATCATAGAAACTAGAATAATCCTTCATGAAGTCATAGGCAAAAAAAGAAAACAGGAGAAAAAAATAATTTCTCCTACAATTAAAAATACCCACCACAGCCACCCTGATCGCCATTCTTTCATTTCCTCAGGTCTGACATTCTGCAGATGACCGCCCTTATTTGTCCCTACATGTTTTCCAAAATATAAAAGTGAAATAGAGTCCCAAGGGCACTGTACTTGAAAGGTTATGAGAGTTAGAGAATTTTAACCATGCCTGCCAAATCAGCAGATGGCTTGTGATTATAATTATATGCATCAATAAAACGAATAATCTTTACAAAATTTGAATTTCTACTAAAGTAAGGGATTTAGTAAGCAGATGCAACAGAATGCATTTTCTTTAACCCTTTTGGTAGACACTGGTATCTCTCACACACAAAAAGATCAAGGGCTCTGTGCATAAAAGGTTGTATACTCTAATTTTTGCCCTCTTTCTACAGTAGTCATATTGTCAGCCTCAATCTTTCTTGATTTTATTTTCTTCTTGAGCATATTTCATCCTCACCCCATTTTCCTCCTTCAGAATGGAAATGTTAAAACTAATTCCTTACCATTGTTTGTTATTTGAAAGAAGGAAATTTAAAAGAGCTACACACCTTCATTCTAATTCACACCAAATATGCTATAGAAACAAAAAAGCACATAGTAGATGCATCTTTCTAGCTGATAGTATTGTTTTACAAATTAGTTTTCAATAACAAACTTGTTCATTTTTTTGTTTTCTTACTCTCTTTACATCTCAGGAATGAAAATACTATTTATTCCACTTAAATAATTAACCAGTTCATTTTGATCTGGTTCTGGATACCATGACAAGTAAAGAAAACTAAGTTTCATCTCATGCCAAGAATTTACTCTAAAAATTGGGTACATATATGATACATCTAATAAAAAAGGATGAAGTGAGGTTTACACACTGGCCTTTAGCCATGTTTTTTTCATGAGGAAAACCTCAGCCTTTAGAAAATTAAATTAAACTAGCTATGTTACTTTTAATTTTTGAAAAAGGTGGAGAAAATGTACCACTCAAAAATTGCATACTTATTTTTTATGAAATCATAATGTAAGTGTTTTTCATGGAATTACCAAATGTAACTCTTCATTATAATAGTATAGCTATTAAAATATATTTTACTTCAATAAACCAGCAAATATGATATTTAGGAATATTTTGAGAACATGTATTTTGTGCAGGTATCTCTAGCATCGTCCTATTTGCATTATATTAATCAAATAAATTAAAATGTTCTGATCTAAAAAGCTAGTATACTATTGTAATTAATACCACTTAATAGTATAAATAAGTTACTCATAAGACTTTGAAGGCATTGGCAATTTTGTGGGCCAATGCAATTTACCTGGGGATATAAGAATTATAGACCAGAAATTTTTAGCAACAAATTTCTTGCAAAGTTGTAACTTAAATGTATATGTCAAATGATATAGAACAAATATTCCTACAAAAAATCTGAAGTGTTAAATCAAGAAAGTAATAAATTCTTGCCTGAAATCTTATAAATTTGATGCAACACTTGACAAACATTATTCAAATACTTGTAAAGAAATTCGGGTAAGTCTTAGAACTCACTGGAATGAAGTTTTAAAATATTCAGAAAAAAACTAGATTTGATAGGTGATAAAATAAAATAATACTTTACTTGAAATTTTCTTTAACCAAATATAAAGTATTAAAGAAAATAATCTAAGCCAAAGCTTGAAATAAATCTCAAAGGAGCAAAATTAAGATATTAATTTTTTTAAAGAATGAAGAATGAACTTAAATAATCTTAATAGATAACAACCTTTTCTATAAATACTTAAGTTATAGATAAACCATTTTGAAATTAGATGAAATTAAATATTTCTGCTTATAGAAAGTTTAAGTTGAAATGTAATGAAATTCTAATGAACACTTTAGATTTCTGTTAATAAAACTAAGCCTATTAGTCCATTTAATCACATATACTTCATATACATTTAGTATTTTTAATTTGTTACCTTAGACTTGAGCACTCAGTCATGTAAAATGGAATTTCCACAGTCCTTCAAGAAATTTCACAAAATGTAGGGCTCTGAAAGTAAAAACATGAGAAAGAGTTCTATACTGGTAGAAGCAAATGTGGAGGGAACATACAACATGATATTGGCCACTTACTGTCTCAAACTCCAAGTGAAAGTTAAAAAAACAACAACAATATACCCAAGGGCTATAGGCACATTATCTTATTTCATTTTCACATAGATCATAAGGCAAGATTCATCTACCCAGCCCCCATCTAACAGACCAGGAAACCGAGGCTAGAATAGTTAAATCACTTATCCAGGACTCCAGGTTTAGTAAATGGAAGAACGAGGTTTCAAACATATGAACTTGAGAAGGGGTGTTGTAGATTCTCTTGTCACTTTTGTCACTCATATGGCACTTATAATCACTACCTTATTATCTAGGAAATGTTTTCTAGTTTTTTAGATCATGGATCCTTACGGGTAGGAATGAAGACCCTATAGTTCCCACAGCCCCTAATACAATCCTTTAAACCAAGTCATTTAAATAATACATATTTGTCAAATAAGTGAATCTGAATAAAAGTTTAGAAATACAAAGTTTCCTTCTATCAACAAAAATTAAGTCCCTCCAATTTCTTTAAAAAAGAAAGTTATCCATTAAATAAAACTATTTCCTTAGTGGTTTTCCATAGTTAAAAATTTTTAAATCTCTCCAATTCAGGACCAACATTAGTGGAAACAAGTTCATATAAACCAAAAGTAATGATCTGTACCCTCTCCTCTTAATTACAACAGAGCTCTATAAATCTTTTCAAGAATGACAATTCCATTCCTGTGAAAGTAATTCTACTCAGTTATATCCACACTGTGAACAGATTTTAGTCAAGTTTGCTCACCCTTCGCTACACTGGTGAGGACAGGAGTAAAATAGTCATAGCCTTCCAAAATGATTGCGCGTTTTCTGAACATTTCACTCCTGTCTTAACATGCTGAACATTCAGTAACTATAGAAAAATAAGCTATTACATTTTGGAGTGCACTTTACTTTTGAAAACATGAAATTCAAACTTAAAATGTTCAGCACAAGAATGATAATCTAATCTATCTGTAAGAATGACTGGTTGTATAACTCTGCCTTAAACTAAAATTGTTAGGTGGCAATTGTAGTCATTTCAGATAGCTTGCTTTTCCCATGATTGCTGCCACATTAAAGGCATCATGATGAGATTACACATTAGAAAAATCTGAATTTAGTTAAGTAAAAGTACATGTTCCCTATATATATTTTTTACTTGAAATTAACAAGACACTATTATACCACTTACTTTACAAAATCTGTTTCTTTTAAATTCTGATTACTATAAACATAATAGAGTTTATAATACATACGTTATATACTATATACATATAGACATAAACAAATTAGATTAATAGGATGAATGTTGGGAACACATTTGAAAGAAGAAAAGTACTTTAAGATAAAATAAAAAAAAGAATGTGTGACCTCTAATCACCCAGATCATATTATGAACCTCTATTATGAATCTCTCCTAAATACTAATAAGAGTGACTTATTTCATATCATGACATTTCTGCATTCTTACATAAATAAAAATGTCTCAGTGCAACTTAGCAACTGATTTTTATAAAATATGGAGAGTTTTACTTCATGCACAGATGATTATGACATGACATTCTGATATTAAATGACAGTGTCGTTAAAAATTGAATCCTGACACTGATATGATGCATCCCAGCTATTTTAAAACACCACACTTATGTTAACAATACTTTTCAAATATCCTCAATGAGGTTGCAGAGTTTGTTAAACCAGTGACAATCCACACAGCTGGCAGTTTCCTAGAATAAAATGTTTAATTTACCTGAATTTCTTGTACCAAAATCATCCCCTCTTGAACTAAACATCCTCTGAGTATACAAGTCTAAGGCAGACAGACATTTCAGCGAGGCAAATAAGACTTTCTGGCAACTTCCTGTTGCCATATTTCTCTGAAAGCTTAGACTTCAATACTGCAAACACATTTTTCCCAGGGACATAGGAAGCCAATGCCGCTCAGTGTCAGACAGCTTTGATTTTTTTTTCCCAAGTAAAGCAAGCAAATAACCGCTAATCCTATTCAATATCACAGATTTGCAATAATTTTATTTGCAGATTCAAGAGAAATAGAATACACAAAGAAAAGACGAGCCTTTATATTTTTTCATTTTGTTGTGTTTGATTATTAGAATTTTTGAAGATATTGATCAAGAAAATGATCATCCTATATATTATAGCAAATATATATTAGCAGGTGTGATAATTTTATATTGACAAGAATAAACTTTACTGCACACATTCAGACCCCAGGTTTCCATTTTCTTTTCAAAGCAGCAGGACTAACTACAATCAAAGTTGCCGAATGCATCTGAAAGTTTTTCCAACCTGAACACACACACCTGAATGATTGCGAAAGTACCGTTTCTCCAATAAACAGCCTATCCTCAAATTCAGGTTCACTTGCCTTTTGGAGTACACTTTACTTTTGAAATGTAAAAACTTTTATGTACCGGCAAAGCAAAACAGCAAGAACAACAACATACGAACACGGACCAGTGGAACAATATTTTCAGAGTGATAGCAAAACCCCTTCATTCTGACCTACTTGTCGAGAGCCCGGCTCTCAGCCCCACGCACGGTGAGGCTAAGATTTGTTCGACTTTCTCCCTAGGGCTTAATTGCCAGACTGACTTACCGGTGCCTCCTAGCCTTTGTTCTGCCTCTCACGCTGACATCAGGGAAGCAGTGATGGAGAATAAAGCAGGGGTGGGCTAGGTTCGTCCAGTGTTTGTGTCGTTGGGTGGTGTGCAGGGACACTCTGTGATACTCTAGTGAGCTGCTAAGCTTTTTTTGTAGGCTTTGTGTCATTTACTTAACGACCAATCTCATTAGCTGCCAGGGTACAATGGGCTGATGCATTTTCTATGTACATACTCTACACAGTGACCCTCAAGGTTGCCGAAGGTCTATTTAATCAGTCAAATGCTGAATATATTTGCAGTAAATCACTAAAAAAAGAGAGACAGAAAGAAAGAAAGAAAAAATGGGACTACAGAGGTATCGTACAGGCTTACTATTTACTATTCACAGGTAATAAAATGATGCATATTTAGCCAAAACAAGGCTAGAAAAGGCAGAGATGAAATAGCTAGTTTGCACTGGTGACCTTAATTTTAGGAAACTTTCAGAATCAAAGGTATTTTTCTCTTCGCAAGGAACCCAGATTTGAAATTTAATTTCTGTCTTAATCATATTAGCCAAGCAAAATAAGAATTGCTTTCTTTAGCAGTTTCTCCTCGCTCCGAAGTCACCCCCCACCTCGGTCCTACCCCTTGTCCAAGCAACCTCAGAACTGGCAAAGTTGCATTTACGCCCTCTTTCAGTTACAAGGTAAAAACCCTTTTAACTCCTATGAAAAATGAAAGGCTGAGAGCCCTATGAATGACGACAGCTGTCCATAAGTATCAGGGAGAGTTCCATTGTCCGGCTTGTCCCTGGATAAAATGAATACTTTACAGCAGAGGCTGTTCAGCTTGGCTAAAGAGTGTGGGGAGAAGGGGAGCAGGTCACTGGAGATTTCGCACACTAATTTAATCTGGGAAAAGGACAGGCTCTGCATCTCCCTTGAACAGACTGGCAGCAATCTGGGCCCCCACAGAACTATCTCCTTTTGCCTGCGCTCTATTTATTCCTTATCTCTGTTTACCAACCGCTAGGTCCCTTTCATTCACACCACGAGGCCGTTTTCCTACTATCAGTCAGCAGCTGACACTGTGGAAGAGCCTCAAAGGCAAAAAAAAAAGAGAGAGAGAGAGAGAGAGAGAGAGAGAGAGATCAAAACTAAACCAAAGCTGTATAAACAATGTAACAGTACAAGTAAATGCATAAACCCTGATTCTTAACCCAACCCACAGGGTGCAAACAGAACCTTTATAGTAAATCCAACAAACCCACCACAGTGAGCTCTGGGCCACAGAGAAAGAAAAGTCAAAAACCCATTCATGAAACCATCATCCAAAAAGAATTGCTAAACTGAGTGCTGGCTGCTGAAGCAACCCTGCTTTCAAGGATGTTCTTATCTTGACATGGATCAATTAACTGGCAACCAGGAAACATTTCCCCTGCCCAAAAGGGTGACCTGTGCATTTTTAAGGGAGACCTCATTCTCCTTAAAATATTAGCAAATAAAAAATCCACCAATAGGACTGTAAGTTAAAGGGAATTCAAGAGTAACTTTTCCAATACCTTATTATGTTGATTAACTTTAAACAATCCAAAAACTGAGCATCAAACTTCCATTATGTTTATATAAAAGTACTAAAAGTCCTGTGCGAGCCAGCTAACTAAATCTTTTTCCCATGTCTTATGTCAAAGTGACTAACATGGCAGAGGAGTTGGGAAAACACTGCGTACAAGTTTCTATCTTGTGAAGTGCTCTGCAGGCTGTGAATGAAAACAGACGGCAGCAACTAGCCTGAAGTATCAAAAGAGGAGACAAAACGAGTGTTACTTGGAATCTTGAAACTTTTGAGTAAATGTGAATTTTGAATCTAAAATTGGCTTTATTAATCTTGAATGCGAATTTTGAATATTTCAACCAATGGGAAAATGTCTTTCTATAAGTAGTTCATTAATGTGATTCAGAATATATATGATTCAGTGTGAGAGCCCAGATAGCTCAGTCAGAATATATGTGATTCAGAATATATATATATACACATATATATATATGTAATTAGCATAAATATACACACTGCTACTCATATACACATATACAGACTGAGAAAGGGTATAATTTCTAGTGCCTACAGTTCTCTAGATTTGAAAAAGCGTGACTTAGTTGAAATTTCCCTGAGATTATTTTTAATCATTGAAACGATTGGAAATGATTGGTTATTGTCATAAAAATCAACACCGTATTGACTCAATCACTAAGACCTGTACCAAAAAAGGGAAGACAAAATGTAGCTCATTATCTAGGATGTTCAACTGGACCAGATTTCAGTTTGTGTTTTCACCTATATGCATTATGAGCAATGAAGTCTTTACTACTTGGATCCTTTTTTCCAAATGAATTAATGAATTAAATTTATCCTTTCACCAGCTGCTAGGCAGCAGATGGAACCATTTCTGAAGCCTTGTTGAATTCAATCCATAAAACTCATTTCCTAGGATTAGCAGTCCAAAGTTTCTTTTAATGTTTATATACCGCTTGGGATTTTGAATTTCATGATGTTAAACTTCCAATTTAACTATTCTTTTTGCATTTCATATCAAACAATTATGATCTTTTGGATTTCTATAGCAGACACGGCAGGTCACATAAGGACAAGAATTCATTTCACGAGCAATAGTCAGGCAAGTTACATTTTTTGATGTTTGTTCACATTGGCCTACTACCATGGCAACTATTTGCACTGTGCTTTTATATTGTCAACCTAAAGAATTATATATTTAATAGCTTATGATTTTTGTTTATTTACTCATAAATACTTTAAAGGTGCAACTAGGAACATTTATTAACATTGTGGAAATTTATAGTTTTGTAATTTAGTTATAAGAGTAAGATTGTTACATTGCCTGCAAAAAACTACTGTATACACAAGGTTAATCTATCTAATAAGAATTTAATACTGACCTTTATAAATGGTAATAAAGCCAATGACACAGATTATGCAGAGATGAATTTTATAACAGTTAACATTTTGAAGAGCATACTACC
>NW_005871075.1:5023383-5043383 GCF_000147115.1 Myotis lucifugus | reverse complement strand
TGATCAATTTCAGTGACTTTAATAGATGTGAACACTGAAATAAACCTAATATTGGAAATTTAAAGAATAAGTTTTACTGAAATACAAATGAGCAAATTACTTACCCATTCAAAGTATACAATTCAATGATTTTCACTATATGGTAGAGTTGGATGACCACTGCCATCATTTCAGAACATTTGTATCACTCCCTCCAAACGATGCCATAACCATTAGTAGTCACTCTCCATTCACCCCTACTCCCCTCCCCCACACCAATTTCCTCCTGCAGGCCCAGAAACCACTAACCTACTTTCAGTCTCTATGAATTTGCCTATTTTGGACATTTCATAATAACCATACAACATTTGATTCTTTCACTCAGCATAATATTTTCAAGGTTCAAGGTTCACCCATGTTATAACATGTATCAGTATATTTATCTTTATTACTGAAGGATATTTCCTTATTTTACTATACCACATTTTATTTATTCATTCATCAGCTGCTGGATATCTATGAATGATGCTGCTATATATATTAATATATAGTTTTTGTGTGAACATATATTTTTATTTCTCTTGGGCCTATACCCAGGAGTGGAATTGCTTGGCCATTTGGTAGCCCTATGTTTAACTGTTTGAGGACTTCCAAGATTGTCTTCTAAAGTAAATTTTCCACTTTAAATTCCTATCAGTAGTGTTTGAGGGTTCTAATTTCTCCATATTTACACCAAAATTGGTTATTGTCTTTTCTTACTATGGCTGTCCTAGGGCATGTAAAGTAGTATCTCATGGTTTTTATTTGCATTTTCATGTGCTTATTGGTTATTTGTATGTCTTTTTTTTTTTTGGAGAACTGTCTATTCAGATCTTTTGACCATTTTTAAATTGTGTTATTTGTCTTTTACTCTTAAGTTGTAAGAATTTTTTATATATGTATTCTAGATAAAAGTCCCTTAGCAGAAACATAATTTGCAAAAAGTTTTCTCCCACTGTATGGTGTGTCTTTTTGCTTTCTTGACTTCATCCTTTAAAACACAAAGGTTTTTAATTTTGAAGAAGTCCAATTTATCTGTTTCTTTGATTGCTTGTGCTTTATTGTCATATCTAAGAAACTACTGCCAAATCCCAGCTCACAAAGATTACATCTGTGTTTTCTTCTAAGAGTTTTATAGTTTTAGCTCTTACATTTAGATCTTAATCCACCTTCAGTTAATTTTTTATATTTGGCATAAAGTAGGGTCCAACTGCATTCATTTGCATATGAATATCCAGTTGTTCAAGTGCCTCTATTGAGAAAAATATTCTTTCCTCATTGAATTACCTTGGCATCTTTACAGAAAATCAATTTACCACAGAAGTGGGGATTTACTTCTGGACTCTCAATTTTATTTCATTAATCTATAGATGCCTACCAGTATCTTTATTCCAGTGACACACTATCTTGATTACTTTAGGCTTGGAGTAAGTTTTGAAATGGGAAGTGTGTGTTCTCTAACTTTGTTCTTTTTCAAGATCGTTTAGGCTCTTCTAGGTTGCTTGAATTTTAATATAAAATTTGGGATCAGCTTGTCAATTTTCAAAAAGAAACCAGCTGAGATTTTGATAGGGAATGTGTTGAATTAGATCACTTTGACTAGTATTGCCATCTTTACAATATTAAAATTTCTAATCCGTGAACATGTCTTTCCATTTGTGTAGGCCTTTAATTTCTTTCAACAATGTTTTACAGTTGTCAAAGTTTTATGCTTCTCTTATTAAATTTATTCCAAAGTATTTTATTTTTCTTGATGCCATTACAAGTAAAATTGCTTTTTACTTTCATGGTTAGTTTGTTTATTGCTATTGTATAGAAATACAATTGATTTGTGTATGTTTATTTTGTAACCTGAAACCTTACTGAACTTACTTATTAGCTCTAACAGTTTTCTAGTGGATTCCTTAGTATTTTCTACACACAACTCTATATGCAATATCATGTCATCTGCAAATGAAGATAGTTTTACTACTTCCTTTCAATCTGGATGACTTTTATTTTATTACCTAACTAGAGACCTGGTGCACAAAAATTGCACAAAAATTTGTGCACTCTCTCAGCCTGGCCTGTGCCCTCTCGCAGTCTGGGACCCCTCAGGGGATGTCCACCTGCTGGCTTAGGCCTGCTCCCCGGGGGATCGGGCCGGGAGCCCTCAGGGGATGTCCACTTGCCAGCAGGGAGCAGACCTAAGCTGCAGTCGGACATCCTTAGCGCTGCTGAGGAGGTGAGAGAGGCTCCCACCACCACCGCTGTATTGGCAGCCGTCAGCCTGGCTTGTGGCTGAGCAGAGCTCCCCTGTGGGAGCGCACTGACCAACAGGGGGCATCTCCTGCATTGAGCGTCTGCCCCCTGGAGGTCAGTGTGTATCATAGTGACCAGTCATTCCCAGTCGTTCTGCTGTTAGGGTCAATGTGCATATTACCCTTTTATTATATAAGATGGAGGCCTGGTGCACAGGTGGGGGCTGGCTGGTTTTCCCTGAAGGGTGTCCCGGATCAGGGTGGGGGTCCCACTGGGGTGCCTGGCCAGCCTGGGTGAGGGGCTAAGGCCCGTTTTCAGGCTGGCCACAGCCCCTTTAGGATGGGGGTCCCCACTGGGGTGCCTGGCCAGCCTGGGTAAGGGGCTGATGGCTGTTTGCAGGCTGGCCACACCCCCTTCAGGGTGGGGGTCCCAACTGGGGTGCCTTGCCAGCCTGGGTAAGGGGCTGATGGCTGTTTGCAGGCTGGTCAAGCCCCCCCAGTGGGGACCCTCACCCCATGGGAGTGTGGCCAGCCTGGGTGAGGGGCTGAGGGCTGTTTTCAGGCTGGCCACACCCCTTCAGGGTGGGGGGTTTCTACTGGGGTGCCTGGCTAACCTGGGTGAGGGGCTGATGGCTGTTTGCAGGCTGCCCACAGCCCCTTCAGGGGTGGGGGCCAGCCTGGGTGAGGGGCTGAGGGCCGTTTTCAGGCTGGCCACTGCCGCAGGCTAGAAGCAGGTATCTGGGATTTATTTAACTTCTATAATTGAAACTTTGTTGTCTTGGTCCAGCTCGAAGCCTCAGTTGCCCCTGGCAATCTAGGTTCCCAGCCCCTCCTTGAGCAGAGGCCATGTCGGCTGGAAGCAGGTATCTGGGATTTATTTATCTTCTGTAATTGAAACTTTGTAGCCTTGAGCAGAGCTCAGGGCTGGCAGGGCAGACGAGAAGCTTGCTTCCTCCATCGCCAGGGGCAACTCAAGCCTCCTGCTCACTCCAGCTCCGTGGCCGCCGCCATCTTTGTGATGGAGTGAGGGTTAATTTGCATATTACTCTTTTATTAGATAGGGTTGCCCTGGCTAGAACATCTAGTATGGATTGAAATTGACAAGAACAGACATCGGGTTTTTTTGTTCCTGATCTTAGAGGGAAAGAATTCAGTCTTTCACCACTAAGCAGGATGTTAGCTAATTTTGGGATTTTGAGAGCTAAGTTTAAAAGCATTTTAACTTAAAAGTTAATTGCTATCTAGCCCACAGTAAACTGCCATAACTTGGTGTTTTTTAGGATAAAAAACATCCTCTACTCTAAAAATTTACAAGTACCTGGTGTGGAATTTGTCACTGTGCTGGCCACACTTCCTTCCTAGCAGCCTACCTCCCTAAAATCTGCTGAGTTATAGCTGGAATCATCTGACAAGGATGGGAAAAATGAGACATTTTGGGGGGCTAGCGATCTGAATCTGTGCCAGTAACCTAATGTACATTCTTGTTAGCCTATAGTCTAGTCACTGCCCCTTTAATTATCTGGTCTTGCAAGACTTGTTTACCTAAGTACTACTCCCATTTTAGAGAGGCCATATCAGCACTGGTGCCAGGCCAGGCCTTTAAATGTGGTCTCATGGCCCCCACCCCAACACATGGGGCTTTTTGCAAAGCCTGAAAAAGGTCCAGAAGCATAATCCACATTTGGGGGACAAAGAAACCAAAGAGGTATAAAGGGAAAACTTCCTCCATATTGGCTTACTCAGGATTTGAGAGAAACAGCCTCCCCTGAGTCCTGTACTAGTACATGAGAAACATCTGAAAATAAATGGGTTTTACCTGTACTCCTGCATATTTGTCAGTCACCTGGTAAATTCTGTAACAACACGGGAATTTATTCTCTCCAATTTTGACTGCCTTGCTGACTCAGAGCATCCCTAAGGAAGTTACTAGCATCCTGTCAGAGCTAAGTAGAAATATTTACTTTGAAGTGTTTCAGATTCTGGTAGGAAAGCCAGCTGGTCCCCAATCTCAGTGTCTTGGGGGCTGTCTCAGATTTGGTGGGTCTCTTACCATTCGCTATTCATCCCTGGCCTACAGCGTGATTAAGAGCTCTCCACAATGTGGAAACGCATTGGTTGAACTCAGTCAGCCATCTCACTGGTCCAGGAGGAAAGGCACTTGTTCATTATCATGTTGGGTTGACTCCCAAGTATAAACTTTCTCAATCTTAGCAGGTATTTCAGATTTTAAAGTTCTAGTCCTATTGTGTTATTGACTACTCACCATGCTGACGACTTTCCATGCTTATGCTTCCAATTGGCTCTATATAACATGCCCACCACACCACACTCAGGACCCCCAGGCTCCAACAAGTGCTTTGCCATTCCCACAGAACTTTACTACTTTAATTGTATTTTTCAACCTTATTTCCACTGCCTTGTTCTAAGCTCTCATTGTTCACTATACAAGCTCCTAACATAACCTAGTACCCATCTCTCAAGTTTCGACTATTATGAATGAAGCTGCTATATATATCCAAGTGCAGATTTTTGTGCAGACGTGTTTTCAACTCCTCTGGGTTAAAAAAACAAACAAAAAACCCACCAATGAGTGCATTTGCTGGAATAGATAGTAAGATTACATTTAGTTTTATAAGGAACTGCCAAAGTGTTCTCCAAAGTGGTTGTACAATTTTGCTTTTTCACAAGCAATGACTAAGAGTTCTTCCCAGCACTTGGTGTTGTCAGTGATCTGGATATTTTTAATTTTTTAATTGCTAAATAACTACGTTACGGTAGCTTCCATATCTTTAAGCCATCAGAGACTAGAACATGTGGATGCATATAACTAGTCAAGTTTACTATATTTCATTTCATGCTCTACCAGATTGTTATAAAAATAATAGTATGAAAATATTGTTACTATATAATACCACAAATACATTATATTAAATAGAAACATTATAAACTTTCCCTAGGTTAATAATCATATCATTATTAACAAATGCTATTAAATGATATTAAATAGCTAATATCTATTTAACACTTAGTTACCCCGGTGCTTTATTTTCCTAAGTCATTTGATTCTTGCAAAAACACTGAGGTGTATATGTTACAATCTCCATAGCAGAGACAAAAAAAAAATCAGGCTTATATTGTATAAGGAAATATTTGGCCAAATAAATTAACCTCTTAACCACTATGTTGAGTCAGAAAGAACTGGGGCCCAGATCTGGCAATAAATCAATATGTGAAATTAGACCAGGCTTTGTGCCTTCGTTTTTGAGTCTATAATTAAGAAGGGTAGAAGCAAACAAAAGGAAAGTGTAAGATGTTGAGGAGACAAAGAAAACAAGATGTTCTCAAGGATTGTTAAAGAAATTCCTAGGCTTTAAGATTTTTTAAAAAGTGCCCAGCCAGGGTTGCTCAGTGGTTGAGCATCCACCCATACACCAAGAGTTCACCAATTTACTAGTAATTCCAGGTGAGGACACATGCCCGGGTTGTGGGCTCAAATCCCAATAGAGAGCATGCAGGAGGCAGCCAATCGATGTTTCTCTTTCACATCGATACATTGATGTTTCTCTCTCTCTCTCTCTCTCTCTCTCTCTCTCTCTCTCTCCTCACTCCCTTCCACCCTCTCTAAAATTTCAATGGAAAAATATCCTGGAGTGAAATTTTTTTAAAAAATTAAATGCTATGAAAATAATCCAGGCAACTATATGTCAGCTTATGTTCTAAAAGGGGAGCAGCAGAGATGGAGAAATATGATCAGATTTAGAAAAAATTTTGTAGCTAGACTCCATAGAATTTGTTGGAAGTAAGAATTACCTCTTATTTGGGGGCCTGAGCAACTTCATGGAAGGTCGTGCATTTAATGACAACGAGAAACTTAAAGGAACAAGTTTCAGAAAGGGTCGGGAAACAGAAGAGTTGTCTTCTGGCCACATAAAAATTGAGATACCTATTGGGAATAGTTCTGGATTTCAGTGGAAAATCTAGTTTAGAAAATATAAATGTGGATGTTGTAGCCATGAAGATAGCCAACGGGATTAGGTAAGATTGCACCGGGAGAGTATAGCTAAAGGAAACAGGAGGAACCCAAGGACCACAAATGGAATAAGACCACACTTAGGGTCAAGCACAGGAGGAGAAGTCGGTAGGAGAGACTGAGCAAATGATATCACAGATGTTGAGAAAAAAGAGTTTATTTAGAAGGAGCATGCAGTCAACTGTATCAGATACTGGCAATTAGTCAAATAAATCCGGGACAGAAAGGAACCATTGAATTGGCCATTTGAAGTCAATAGTGGCCAGGCAGGAGTGGTTTTAGACATGGTAAGGATGAAATAGTGTACTGATGAGAAAAGGGATGCACGGAAGCGGAGACTTGGGCCATAGGTGGCTCTTCCAAGATGTGTTACTGTGACAATGAGCAGAGTGATAGGAAGGTAAGTGTTGTTAAAGATGGAGGCCAGGGGAAGGTTGGTTTTAAAATGATACGTCATTTTGTTCTCATAGGGATTAGACACCAGAGAAGGACAGACGATGAAATAAAGGGAGGTGAACCCTTAAGTGAGTGAAAGGGCATGAACTCCATTGCACAGGTGAAGGAAATGTATAGATTCGGAATGGCAGCATCTTCACAGGAGAGGGGCAAGGGGGTTTCTCTATGCCACTACCATTGAGAAAGGGAAGGGAGAGTGGCTTCAGGAGAGTGTTTAACTGCTTGGCCGCCAGTGCAGAGTTGAAGGGGAGTTGGCTACAAGGAGGATTAATTTGTAAGCAGGTGAGTATAATAGAGTGAAGGTGGGGTAAGAGAGCTGAGGGTGGTTTCAATGGTGTGTGAAAGAGGAGAGAGAAATCCGGAAGGAGTGGGTACTTAAAATGGAGACTTCTGGGACACTGCAGGTATGTGTGCCCACAAGCTCAGGTGTGACATGAGAATAAGCCCTTGGGGGAACTAAAGGAAAGATCACTGGAGGCGGAGAGGTCCTGGAAATGAGAACCAGTATATGAGCAGGGTGACCACATGGCCAAGCGTGGTAGCAGGAGTGTGAAGAGAATAGTGAGCTGGGGCTGGAACCATATATGACCGCGGGGACAGCGACAAGGAACAGGAAGGGGTGGTTAAGATAACATGAACGTCACATAAATTGAAATTTTCAAAATTTAAAGGAGAGGTAATAAATTGGAAGTTGCAATGGGGAAAGACTACAATTCTCTCTCCAAACTCAGAGGTAAGTTAAAAATAATAATAAAGAAAAACAAACAAACAAAAAGAACATAAAATTTCAACCTGCCCTTGGGAAGGATTCGGGGATGATGGTGTCCTCAGAATATGGAACATTAGAAGATCCATGTCCTTAAGACCTTTCTAATTGAGTGGAAATATCTATCTATTATTAATTAACAAAAAAATGGCAAAATAATTACTATACAGCTCGTATTTAAGAGCAGTGTCATACATTCTTCTTGTGCATCCAAATTTTAAGTGGGATATTCATGTCAACACACTCCACCTGGGAATTAGGAGGTGACACACAGCTGTCAGGCGCAGTGGCAAAGAGCAGAAACATGCTCTGGCTGCCAGACCCTGATCTTATCTTGGATGCGTTCTCTCTGGGATCCCCTCGATTGCTGTCTCATTCTCGCCTTTCATCTCGGCAGCTAATTCGTCCAGGCGTAGACATCTGAGATCAGAGTAAGATTGAAAGGAAGCAGGGTACGAACGGAAGCATAATAATCACAGCTCACCCCTAAATAGAAGCTTGGTGAGTTATTAATTTTCACCCTCATGATCAAGCTCCCATTGGATAGAACAGAGTTCACTAAAGATTCCTCACTACATATTTGCTGATTATGACAAAATTCAAATATTAAGAAATAGCAGAGAGCATTTGATCCAGTATGAATGTGTCTGTACACATAAAAATGAACCCTCATTGGCTCTTCATTATAAAAACTGAGTGTTAATTTGGACAGCAAACACAAGCAGGCTTCCTGAGTCTTATATTCCGCTTTTTACTGTGCTTCACCTACTGTACTAAGTGTTGACTAAAATATAGACAAGTTCCTTCCTCTGCATGACCTCAAATGTGAAGCAGACCAAAGACAGGCAAGAAGGAGGAGGTCTTGCCCAACATTGAGCAGACCTGGCATCTTCCCAAGCCTCCAGATCACTGGGTGAAGCAGAGAAGACCATTGGCTTACTTACTTATTTACTAATGTATTATTTGTTCCAGAAAGAACTTAAAGCAGCTTGTAAGAATTCATAACATTTAAGAATGTACGATAAATCTAAATGAGGAGGAAAAGGAGGAAAAGCCAAGTTGGGAAATATAAAATTGGGCAGGGATATGGCCGAAGAATGGGGAGCAGAAAACCCTATTCCCTTGCTGTGGGGATGTTAGCAACACTGCTCTACGTTTCTTAGCATCGGTGCTTAAGGGACACCTGTCACACAGCTCAGAGTACCTATGAGGTCACAACAGACCCTGTGCTCAGGAAAAGTACAGCTACTCCTGGCGCTGAGATCAGCATTAAGAAGACTCTGCATTTCACCATGGACAGTGGACTCAGCAGCATCCTCACAGGACACACAATGACTTTTTGTGCTGTCCCTCAATAGAGGCTGATGACATCAAGTTATAGTGCGTGGAGTTCAAAATGAATAGAGTTTTGCTGCTGGATGTCCTTCAAGCAACCATCCTAAATAGTAGTAGTAGTAGTAGTAGTAGTAGTAGTAGTAGTAGTAGTAGTTAATCCTCACCAGAGGATATTTTTTCCATTGATTTTTAGAGAAAGTGGAAGGGAGGGAAGGAGAAAGGAAAGGGGGGGGGGCAGAGAGAGAAATGCTTATGTGAGAGACACATTGATTGGTTGCTTCCCAAACGCTCCCCAACCCAGCTGGGGAACCCAGGTATGTGCCCTTGACCAAAACTAGAACCCATGACCCTTCAGTGCATGGGCTGATGCTCTAACCACTGCGCTACTGGCCAGGGCTAAATATTATTTTTATTAGAAAAGATTTAGACCAATGCTTGTGCTGATGGCTTTGATGATACTCCTTCATGGAATGCAGCTCTGTAATCTGTCAGTTAAATACAGACCCCTACTCTGGAGGAAATCCAAAACCTAACCAGGGCCGTGCACCTGAAAAGATGACCCATAATCCTCCATTTGAATGTGAACTGGGGGTTTACTTGTAAGAAACCTTTAAGATGAACTCTAGTGCACAGATAAATAGGTGAATGCGTTTTCACTAAGAATGACTGATGATTTTCTCCAGGAAAATGGTGAAGACAGGTATAACTTACCCAATTCTAAGGTAGAAGGTGAGCATAGCCTGGGATACCAAGTTTCTGAAAGGCCTCTGTTACGTAATAGGATGTCAGAACTACATGAAGCACAGTTTGTTCCACTGCCACAGACACGTTTGAGAAAACACTGGCTGCCCTTTGGGCCACTAAGCAGCTCAACTAGTAGGAGTTCAGTGTGAAGAGTTGTCGATGCTGAGATCATGTCTTAGAGGGGTGTTCGGTCACATTAGAGAGGACATGGATCAGCTTGGGTCCTCCTTGGAGTGACCCTTCATCTGGGGTCTCAATATTTCACATTAGAAGAGAGTCACTCTTTTCTCTGTCTGCACTGCCAGTTTCCTGGTAGGATCATGGAATCAAAATGAGTCCTTAGATGTCACTTAGCACAAGCCCTTCATTTTGTAGATGAAATTGACAGATGTGATTTTGGCCAAGTTTATTGAATTATTTATTAAATCTCTGACCCCAAATCTGATGTTCTTTCATATTGGCCCTCTCTTCAGAAATATTCACTCTTATAAGGTCAAGGATGAAGACTCTGCCAAGTGAGTCTTTGAAGTAAAACTGTTATTATTCACAGATGACATGATATTGTGTGTAGAAAACTCTAAAGACTCCCCCAAAATACTACTAGATTTAATAAATGAATTTGGCAAAGCAGAAGGATACAAAATTAACATCTGGAAACCTATGGCATTTTTAAACACCAATAATGACCTCTCAGAAAGAGAAACTAAAAAACAATCCCATTTACCATTGCAACAAAAAAAATAAGATACCTTGGAATAACTTAACCAAGGCAGTAAAAGACCTGTACTCAGAAAACTACAGGACATTGCAAAAGGAAATAGAGGAAGACACAAACAAATGGAAAAATATACCGTGTTCATGGATTAGAAGAATTACCACCATTAAAAGGTCCATACTACCCAAAGCAATCTATAGATTAAACACAATCCCTATTAAATTACAAATGGCATATTTCACAGATCTAGAACAAATACTTCAAAAACTTATATGGAACCAAAAAAGACCCCAAGTAGTGCAGCAATCTCGAGAAAGAAAAACAAAATAGGAGGGATCATAATATCAGATATCAAACTATACTACAAAGCCATTGTAATAAAAACAGGCTCGCACTGGCACAAGAACAGGCATATAGATCAATGGAACAGAACAGAGAACCCATAAATTGACCCAAGCCATTATGCTCAATTAATATTTGATAAAGGAGGTAAAAGCATACAATGGAGTAAAAACAATCTCTTCAATATTGGGAAAATTAGACAGGTACATGCAAAAGAAATGAAACTAGACCACCAACTTACACCATACACAAAAATAAACTCAAAATGGATAAAAGACTTAAATGTAAGTCATGAAACCATAAAAATCCTAGAAGAAAACATATGCAGCAAAATCTCAGATATCTCTCGTAGCAATATGTGTATTGATACATCTCCTAGCCAGTGGTCGGCAAACTGCGGCTCGAAAGTCACATGCGGCTCTTTGGCCCCTCTTCCTAAGCCTTAGGAGTACCCTAAATAAGTTAATAACAATGTACCTATCTATATTGTTTAAGTTTAAAAAATTTGGCTCTCAAAAGAAATTTCAATCGTTGTACTGTTGATATTTGGCTCTGCTGACCAATGAGTTTGCCGACCACTGTGACCTAGGCCAAGGGACACAAAGGAAAAAATAAACAAATGGGACTACATTAAAATAAAAACCTTCTGCACAGCAAAAGAAACCATCAATGAAATGAAAAGGGATCCCATTTATGGAAGAACATATTTGCCAATCATACATCTGTTAAAGGGTTAATTTCCAAAATATATAAAGAACTCATACAACTTAAAAGAAGGAAGACAAACAATCCCATTAAAAAATGGGCCAAGTACCTAAATAGACACTTCTCCAAAGAGGACACACAGATGGCCAAGAGACACATGAGAAAATGCTCAAAGCCACTAATCACCACAGAGATGCAAATTCAAATGACAATGAGGTATCACTTCACACCTGTCAGAATGGCTACTATCAACAAATCAAAAACAAGTGCTGGCAAGGATGTGGAGAAAAGGGAACCCCAGGACACTGCTGGTGGGAGTGTGGACTCGTACAGCCACTATGGAAAACAGTATGAAGTTTCCTCAAAAACATTAAAAATGGAACTGTCATTTGACCCAGTGATCCCACTTCTAGAAATATACCTTAAGAGTCCTGAAACACCAATCAGAAAGAACATATGCACCCCTATGTTCGTAGCAGCACCATTTACAAGAGCTAAGATCTGGAAACAGCCCATGTGCTATCTTTAGATGAGTTGATAAAAAAAATATGTGGTACATTTACACAATGAAATACTATGCAGCTGTAAAAAAAGAAGGATCTCTTACCCTTTGAGATAACATGGAAGGACCTGAAGAGTATTGTGGTAAGTGAAATTAGCCAGTAAGAGAAAGACAAGTATCACATGTTCTCACTTATCTGTGGAATCTAATGAACAAAATAAACTGAAGAACAAAATAGATCCAGAGACATGGAAGCATGGAACAGACTGATGAATCTCAGAGGGAACAGGGGGGAGGGAAGGGAAGGTGAGGAAGTTCGAGGAAATTAACCAAACAACTTATATGTATATATTCATAACCCATGTACACAAACAATAGTGCAGTGAAGGCCTGGGTGGGGTGTGGGGTGAAGGGGGTCAATGGTGGGGAAAAAGAGGACATCTGTAATCCTATCCTACATAATAAAACCCTAACATGCAAATCGACCAAATGGTGAAACAACCAGTCGCTATGGTGCACACTGACCACCAGGGGGCTGATGGCTGTTGAGCACAGCAGCAGTGGTGGGAGCCTCTCTCGCCTCCACAGCAGCACTAAGAACCCCTCGGGGGATGTCCCCCTGCCGGCTTAGGCTCACTTCCCACAAAACAGCCCTAGCTGTTTTGGCTCAGTGGATAGAGTGTCGGCCTGCAAACTGAAGGGTTCGATTCCAGTCAAGGGCACATGCCCGGGTTGCAAGCTAGATCCCCATCATGCAGAAGGCAGCTGATCAATGATTCTACCTCATCATTGATGTTTCTATCTCTCTCTCCCTCTCCCTTCCTCTCTGAAGTCAATAAAAATATATATTTTTTACAAAAACTAAACAATTTCACAGGAAACTAATACTGACTTGTTAAGGGCTTTCCAACTACCTGCTCAGATACCAGTACTAGTTCATTTTTCGGTCAGAGCGGCAAAATCTGCTGTTAAAACGTGACAGACTCCAAACTTAAAAGCTTCATTCTTGATACAATAAGAAATGATTGTTCACTTTTTAAAAATGTGTTTCACACAAAAAAAAATGGGCAAATCAATTGAAAAGGGGGCTACATTTGACTGGGCTATGGAAATTGCCTAATAATAATCCTAATGCCCCAGTTAGTGTGTTGTGTCATCAACAAAACCATCTGGAAAAAAAAGGGATTTTAAAGGCACTAGACTCTTCCCTACTGAAAAGATGAAATAGAAAAGATGCATCAAAGTGTCCGAGCATATTTAAAGCATTTGGCACCTTCTTCTAGACTGTTTCCCACTATGGCAGCACCAATGTGCACTGCCACCAATAATGCAAATCAGCCCTTGTCATTTTGTCCTTTCAGTCATGACTCAGTAGTGCTGCTGAGTATTCACTGGATCTCGCTAAAGCACCGCTCCCTAGATACTTGGCATCTAGTGGATTATCAACAGATACTCAATGCTACCACTTAATATTTCCCACACACTTTGTCCTCCCTCAGAGCTCATGGATTTGTGACATTAAGGTTTTTGCAGAAAACAAATCTTTAAAAAGTCATGTGAATGACTGTTCATGCCGTTTATTTAAAAATTTTCTCTTAGGTTCTCTGTTCTGCACCAGTGCACTATTAATATCTCCAAATGACATCAGTCTACTATTTTGTCATTGATCTTCCTTCCTAGTACATTCCCCATTAAGTCATCTTCTCCCTGAGGACAGGACCTGTCTTTTACACACATCTCAGGCTTGGTGCAGTGTATGGTGTCAAGCAGAAGCTACTCACAATAGTCACGGGGATGTAAAGTCCAGCACGGGGAATACAGTCAATAATATTGTAGCAGCTATATAGGGCACCAGGTGGTATTGAAAATAACAGCGGAAATACTTTGCAAAGTATATGATTGTCTAACCACTATGCAGTATATCTAAAACCAATATAAAATAATACTGAAAGTAAACTGTAATGGAAAAATAAAAAATAACAAAATATAAAAGCAGGAGCTACTCAACAAATGTTTGTAGAACGCACAAGTGAATGAAAAAATGTTTCCTTAATGGTGTTGCAAGTAAGTTTAAAAACTTTTCAGTCTTGTCCTGGCTGGTTTGGATAGAGCATTGGCCTGGGGACTGGAGGATCCTGGGTTCTATTCCAGTCAGGGGCACATGACTGGATTGGGGTCTCGGTCCCCAGGAGGGGGTGTGCGGGAGGCAGCCAATCAATGATTCTCATCATTGATGTTTCAATCTCTCTCTCCCTCTTTCTTCTTCTCTGAAGTCAATAAAAATATATTTTTTTAAAAAAAAAACTTTTTAGTCTAGCAACATCTTAAATGCTAAATTGAACTTTGTAAATCTAGCCATCAAATGGAGAGGAGTATAAAGAATGTGCCTAAAGTATTTGTAAATTAAGGCAGAAAGGTATTCAATACATTTTGGAATGTATGACTATTTTGAATATATGATCTAAGATAATCTGGAGCATTTCAACATGACAGAAGAAAATTCACAAAAGTTGTAAGTGACTAAAAACAGGAGGTTCTGATGAAAAGCATTTTGAAACCTGGCACTCACACCCCCAAATGCCATAATGGCGTAACGAGTTGCATTTCTAGAACACAACAGAATGAGTTAAATAAAAATACCCCATGATTCCTTGTGTCTGAGAGTTGCAGTTCCACTCTAACGTCATATGCATTCAGCATTTTAAGCTTAAAGGGATGTAAGGGTCTGTCAACAGAAGCCCGGTATTTCTTACAACAAGAGAATGCTGTTTATAATGTGACACCAGCTGCTCAGGCAAAATGGGTTCTATTAGAACTAATTTAATTTTAGATAAGTTGATCTATTTGCATTTTGAGTCCCCAGTTATATGACTAGGTACTACTCTACAGACTGATCTTGTTGCAAGCTCCAGTGTGTGGACAATGCTTAATCAGTGTGTACATCAGAAAATAAACATAATCATCAAGTACACTAATTAAGCCTAGAAAATGTTGCAACATGCATACAGTATATGGATTAACAAGGCAATTCATTAAAAATCTTAATTATGAATACTATATTTCTCAAACATTTTATTCCACAATGCTTCAGATGAATTCAGCAGTTCTATAACCCATTGACACTACTCTCTTAAGTGAATTCTTTTAACTCGTGACACATCTGTGTATCCTCTCTACAGTGGAGGCGTCTATAAAAAAAAAAATACCTTAAACCAGATACCTTAACATCTTGTCTTAGAGCAGCTAAAAAAGAAAAACTCAACTGCTTGTAGACACATTGAAAATAATTACAATTATAAGATGGAAATGTATCAAATGCCATAATCACACTAAGTAGTCTCCCACTTTACACATTCACTCTTGAAATGAAATGATTGATGCTTATGTGCTAAACAGAGTTCCTTTAGGAAAAAATACATCAAAAATAGTTCATGTAAAATATATATGTAGATAAAACATGCATATGTACACATATGCGTATTTTCATAAACTATAAACATGTATATGTTAAATATATAAATATATATGTATGCAAAATATATATGTCCTTTATCTATAAACTTAGCTTTCAGAAATCAGCACTTGTCCAGCAAAATTCCATTAATGAGCATAACACAAATATAAACAAAGAAAAGCAGTATAGTATTTCAGGGACACAATCCTTTTTGTTCTGTCCAAAAACAGATAATTTCCAACAACATATAATAGATAGAGAGAAGGAGGTGAGAAATAGATCCTGCTTACTCCATCTTACTAATCACCTTAACTATAAATACATAAACCAAAACAGCAATTCCCTGTCTCATGGCGACAGTATATTACATTCTAGTTGCATATAGTTTCGATATATAATAAAAAATTTTCCTATTAACAAATAATAACACAATTTTTAAAACTTGTTCAGGTCTATAGTCAAGCTTTTAGTCTGTAAAAAAACTGGTTCAATTAATTTCATGGATTAATAGTTGGTGTATTATTGTATCTTTCCCCAAGTTTTTAATTCATAGAAAACTATTTATTTATGAAAAAATAAAAATTTAGATATATACTTGTCTAAATATATGAAATATACAGAAAATTATTTATTTCTTTATAATAAGCCAAACTATATACAGAGCTTTAAAACATTTTAATTCTGAATGTCCTTTGAATAAAACATGTTACTCATTCCTTCAGATTGAAAATTTGCTGATATCGACAGGTTTGATTTCTATACAATTCATAGTCAAAATTACAGATGTTAACTGATATAAAATTATAATTCAAATACTAAAAATAATTTAATGATGGATACTTCTATGACTGTTTTGTAACTCCAGGTAAAAACTTAAAATAATCCTGACTATTGAATCTGGAAATAGGAAAACTACACAAGTAAATAAAAGCTTTGACCTTGTGAATAGCAATTGTGCACTGTTTTCTACTATCTGCATTACAGTGCTGTCTCTTATGTTCTTTTAAAAGTAAATTATAACTAAAATGAGCTGGATGACTTTTGTTCAAGTTCACTTCAGGTTTAAATTCATTTGTCTCAGTTTATCAACTTTGCAGCAATGTTTCTCAGTGCATTTGGTGTGTCATAGCATCAAGCTTTGCCAAATTCAATCCATTATCTTTGAAGACCAAACAATAATAATTTCTTCATCACTGAAATGGAAGTAGTGCAAGTCAATATTTATCTGTAGTAAATTATTATCCTTCTAACTAAAAAGTTGGAGGAATTACACAAAATATGGTATGATTTCTAGAAACTAAGCAGACGTCACTGTAAAATAGGCTGTTAGAACAAATCATTTAATATGCAGGGTGCCTCCAAAAATGTATATACACTTTAATAGCTGATAGCTCAATTTTGAAAATGAAATGTACTTTAATAAACACTGCCTTTATAATAATTCAAAGTGTGTGCATACACTTTTAGGACACCTATATTATTTAGTGGGAGAGTATCACAAACCATTTTGTGAAGCTGATAAAAGCTGTAGGCCCTATTTCAGAACAAATTGCATACAGTTATAAACAGATTTTTTCATACCAACATAGCACAATGCTTCTCATCCCCAGAACACATAAGTGAGATGAAAGAAAAAGCTGGAAGTCTCTAAAATTTAGAAGGTCATAGCCCACCAATGTAGCAAGAAACAAATGAAGTATTTATTGAAGAAAAAATTACATCATTCAAAATAAGGCAAGAAAGAAGAATTAGGGAATAACCAAGATGGCGGCATAGGTAAACACCGGAGACTGCTGCTGCAAACAACCACTTCAAAAATACAACTAAAAGACAGAACAGACATCACCCAGAACCACAGGAAAGCTGGCTGAGGAGAGACTCTTCAACTAGAAGGAAAGAGAACAGCATACCGAGGCTCAGAGGAGGCGCAGTGTGGAAAATATAAAGGTACCGAGGTGCGCGCGCAAAGCGGGCAGGTGGCTGAGGGCGCGGTTGTCGTTTTCAATCAGGAGGGAGTCTCAGACTCTGGGCTCCAGATCCAGGCAAGTCTCTAGGGACTCAGACTCAGACGGGAGAAGCGGGATTGTCCGGCATCAGTTGGAATCTGAGGGCAGCCTTCTCTCCGAGGTTTGCAATGGCAGCTGGGGTTCTGAGAAGCAGAGCCTCTAGGACCGGGACTGAGAGCGGCCATAACTGCTCCCTCCACCCACCCTGTTGATCCCGCCCCACCCAAGTCCTGCGCAGAGCCATTTGCTGGATCACCTCAGGCAAAGGCTAGATTAGCACCTCCCCAGAGGACAGAAGTTTTCCACACAGCTGATTCTCACAGCCAGTCAGCCTGGTGGTCAAATCCCTCTAGTATTAACTACAACAATCAGGGCTTAACTACAACAAGACTGCGCACAAAGACTACTAGGGGGTGTACCAAGAAAGCGTAAAAAATGCGGAGACAAAGAAACAGGACAAAACTATCAAGGGAGGATATTGAGTTCAGAACCACACTTTTGAGGTCTCTCAAGAGGCTTCTAGAGTCTGTCGATAAACTTGATGAGATGTACAGGAAATCTAATGAGACCCTCGATGGTGTGATAAAGGACCATCTAGAAAGTAAGCATACACTGACTGAAATGAAGAATGTTATACAGACTCCCAACAGCAGACCAGAGGATCGCAAGAATCAAGTCAAAGATTTGAAATGCGAAGAAGCGAGAAACACCCAACCAGAAAAGCAAAATGAAAAAATAATCCAAAAATATGAAGATAGTGTAAGGAGCCTCTGGGACAGCTTCAAATGTACCAACATCAGAATTATAGGGGTACCAGAAGATGAGAGAGAGCAAGATATTGAAAACCTATTTGAAGAAATAATGACAGAAAACTTCCCCCACCTGGTGAAAGAAATAGACTTACAGGTCCAGGAAGCGCAGAGAACCCCAAACAAAAGGAATCCAAAGAGGACCACACCAAGACACATCATCATTAAAATGCCAAGAGCAAAAGACAAAGAGAGAATCTTAAAAGCAGCAAGAGAAAGAAACTCAGTTACCTACAAGGGAATACCCATACGACTGTCAGCTGATTTCTCAACAGAAACTTTGCAGGCCAGAAGGGAGTGGCAAGAAATATTCAAAGTGATGAATAGCAAGAACCTACAACCAAGATTACTTTATCCAGCAAAGCTATCATTCAGAATTGAAGGTCAGATAAAGAGCTTCACAGATAAGGAAAAGCTAAAGGAGTTCATCACCACTAAACCAGTATTATACGAAATGCTGAAAGGTATCCTTTAAGAAGAGGAAGAAGAAGAAAAAGGTAAAGATACAAATTGTGAACAACAAACATGCATCTATCAACAAGTGAATCTAAGAATCAAGTGAATAAATAATCTGATGTACAGAATGAACTGGTGATTATAATGAATCAGGGACATAGAAAGGGAATGGACAGACTATTCTTGGGGGGGAAAGGGGAATGGGAGATGTGGGAAGAGACTGGACAAAAATCGTGCACCTATGGATGAGGACAGTGGGTGGGGAGTGAGGGCGGAGGGTGGGGCGGGAACTGGGAGGAGGGGAGTTATGGGGGGGAAAAAAGAGGAACAAATGTAATCTGAACAATAAAGATTTAAAAAAAAAAAGAAAGAAGAATTAGCATCATTAAAATACTACCCAAAGCAATCTATAGATTCAATGCAGTTGCTATCAAGACACCAATGGCATAGTTTACAGAACTACAACAAATACTCCAAACTTTTACTAGTATATGGAACCACAAAAGATCGTGAATAGCAACAGCAATCTTGAGAAAAGGACAAAGTTGGAGGAATCACATACCTGGTATCAAACTATACTACAAGGCCACAGTAATCAAAATATCATGGCAAATGTGGTACTGCCAAGTTTTCACGTGCAAAGGAAACAGCAGTCACAGGCATAAACTAAAGCATCTATATATATTAAAGCCTAATATGCAATTGTCCCCACAGGAGTTCGACCGGGAGACCAATCACTTGCTATGACGTGTGCTGACCACCAGGGGGGTGACGCGGAACAAAGGAAGGCCCCAGCTGGCAGTCAGCAGCCCGGGAAGGGAGGCCCAAGATGGCAGCTGGAAGGAAGGCCCTGGCCAGCAGCCGGAAGGCCCCAATCGGCCCTGATCACCGGCCAGGCCTAGGGACCCTACCCATGCACGAATTTCATGCACCGGGCCTCTAGTGCTTTATAAGCACTTTCAAAACCTTTCTTTCTCCAAATCACCTTCTGAGACAAATCTACCACAAATATGATGAGAAAAGCCTATGTCAAATGACCACTTGGTCACTCAGACTGCACCTAACCCATTACTGTTGCAACTCGATCAACACTCCCTTTCAAGGGACAAACATTTCATCCTTTGTAAATACTTGGCCCACTTGATATCAGAAAGAGAGAAGATTAATTTGCTAAACTTCCTAAATATGTTGATTTGCTAATACAGAATTTGTGGGAAAGGCAGGGACATTTAGTTGTATTCTTTTGTGTCTCCAGGATAAAGCAGGAGGTGTGGCCAATTTTCTTCTATCCTCTGTTACTAGCAATCTCCCTTTATCCACAGAATCCAGCTCAGGGGAGCCTTTCCTCATCAGCTCCCAATAACCCCAATTCCTTCCCCCCCCCGTCTCCCCCCTGATCGCTGGCCCCCCCCCCCCCCCCGC
>NW_005871075.1:4997949-5022901 GCF_000147115.1 Myotis lucifugus | reverse complement strand
ACATGCCCTGTCTCTCCACTGTCCACTACTCTATTCCCACAGTGGCTGGCAACACCTGGTACATGGCACAACTCCATTAGTCTGTTGAGATACTGAGTAATCATTAAGGCTAGTTACTCTTGTCATTTGCTTTAGAAAAGCAAAATTAATCGACTACTGCTTTTAGTTTAACCATTTAACAAAAAAGTTTAAGAGTGTTGGAAATTAAAGTGATCTTCTCTTTTGAAGTATTATCTTAGTAGTCCAATTGATGGATACTGTATATGAATTACCAGATGAATTTATGGACTTTAATGATCTGCAACTGCTCATTTTTGTTCAAAATATACTCTTATGTTTTCATCTTTTGATGTACAAATGACCTGAGTTTTATTGCATCTCCTTTTGATTTTTCACTTTTCAGCTTCATTAATGGGTTTGTTCTCCATTCTTTCACATAGTATCCATACACTACGAAAATGTACCTAAACTAGAGTAGTATCTACTGAAAATCACTAAAATAGATATTAACGCTTCTCGGAGAAAAAAAATATTTAACTTGCAGATTTAGAAATATGCTCACTGGTACCACTTCAAGCACTCCATGCATTAATCTGAAAAAAATGTTTATTTTTGCACGTTGCTTCACAAGCACCTATTCATATGTTTTCCTAAAGCAGTGTCACGTCGCTGCTTGACTGAAATGCACTCATGTAAGAGGTGCTGGTGCTTGGAGGCCAGATGGTACTGCATCATATGACAGTGCTAAGACAAGGAGAACTGGTCACATCTTGTGCATGTATGTGTCTCCATGGAAGAAATGTTTGATTAAATGTCTTCTGTGCGCAGGAAATCGCTGCTAGGAGATGTGACGGCAGTAGAAAAAAATATTTCTTACAAGTTTATCCACCCCATGCCTTAAACAGCCCCAGGTGTGTGTGTATCGAACAGAATCTTCTCACTCTGGACCATAGCATATTATTAACATAAAATGAATGAGCTGCCGGCACGCTGTCCTTTAGGGAAAATCCTGGCTCAGCCATGCCTTCAGCGATCACTGGGAATACTGAGAAAGGCATTTAACTCCAATGTGTGTCTATTGAGTTTAATTGTTTTTACTTTTATTCAGACTTACAATTGAGTGTTTTTAAACGATGGGGCTCATCTACAAAACCTCTTTCCATAGCAAACCAACACAAAGCCTGGGTTTTGTAATAGCCAGACACGAAAGCTTAGAAATTAGGTTGTCAATCAACTCTGTCTCCTCCCTTCAAATAAAGGAGGAAAATCTCAGATAGAAGTTATTCTGGCCTCTTTCCTATAAACAAATCAGCACACAAAACTTATCAATTAAATATCATCCTTTATGGCTTCAACCATATTTGTGGGAGGTTGGAAGTTAATAAATCATAATAATTATGTGTGTTCCCTCTGGACCTTGAATTCCCTGAGTGTGGTGATACTTATACATCCATACAGATCACCCCCTCCCCCAACCTGAGGTTCTGCTACTTTGATGAAATAGCAGAAGCCTCAGTTCCGCAACGTTATATATAACGTGTTTTAGTTCTTCATTTACTTGGAGATTCTTTAGAGAGTTGCTAAAAAGGTAAGAAGGGATAGCAGAATAGATAAAATTTAGAGTCAGAAGACAGAGCTTAATGCTGTATTCTTGAAGGGATGCAGAATATGCCATCCCAAAACAAGGATTTGGTATAAGGATGATTTTGAACTAAAGATAGTCAAAATCCAGGCTCCGATAAAGCTCTTCTCAACTGCTTAAACTTACATTATAAAAAGGGCCTGTATGAGTAAGAAAGGTACCTTTTTACCTAAGAAACTTGTCTGCCTAGAAGGCAATGTTTGTTTTCCAAACATCTCCTCTCCCTTCCTATAAAAGGTCTTCCTTCCCTTGGTATCCCCAGACCCCTGCCCCTTTCCTTAGCTCAGGATGTTATAAAATCCTCGATTACCTGGCTGCCCTTTAAGTCTTCATATCTTTATGGGGCTCCTGTACATATGTCATTAAATGTTTGTGTTTTTTCTATTAATCTGTCTTGTATCAATGTAATTATTAGACCAGGCAAAGAACCTAGAAGGGATGAAGGGAAATTTTGTCTGCACTACATTCTGCAGGTCCTGACCTTGCTGTATGGACCAGAGCTGGTCGTGATGACTACGTGAAGGCAAAGGAGAAAAGCAAGGGCAATGCAATGCACACAATATGCCACTGTGATGAGTAACTTACAGAGCACACTTAGTGTTGAAAATGTCCTTTCACCTGCTCCATGTTCAAAGACAAGATAAAAAAAAACGAGTGCTTTTGGCCCAGTGTTTCTGTGCACTAGGCCAGTAACCAACATAAACTTTGTCACCACACTTTGCCTTTGTATTTTTTCATTCAGAATTGGATTGTTGCTGAATTTTTACATAAAAACATGTTTGCAATGTTTAATCCCTTTTTTTACCTATTTTGTCTTTAAAATTTGATTAAACTAGTTAGAGACTTAGTTTCTTCATGGGTGGGTAAGAATAATGCCTTCCTTGTCTAGTTATTATGTGGATTACATAGCATATTATTTATTAAAAAAAACACCTTGTTTTTACATTTAAATGCAGTATACAAATGTTAGTAATCTTTTGAGTGATACTCCAAGACCACAGCCATCATTGCTTGCCCGGGAATGAAATCTAAAGCCTTACATCAAAGCAGAGAAAGATTTGTTCCCTTGAAGTTCAGATTCAAGTGACACTGACAGCTGACCTGGGGTTTGGAACAGTGGCCGTAGCTCGGTTTCCATGTGCGTTTGCACATGGTGGGCACCTCCTCACTGCACAACGCTCACAGGTTTCTGCCTCCGAGTGTCCAGGTGAGCCCTGGGCACAGCTTATCTGTTTAGATGAATTTACACGCGATGTGAATCGTGGCTTCAGCCATACCTGTGCTTCCCTGGTGCCTCACAGAGGCCCTGTAAAAGGCTATTTCCACATATTATGAGTGCGGTACTCTTTAAACGAATTTGCTGTAAATAAGCTGGCAAGGAGCATTGGTCCAAAATGAAGCCAACCTGAGATCCTTCATGTCTGTCTGACCCTGAGTCAGAATGGAACTGAAAAATGGACTGGTTGAACTCCCCGAAACAAATGATGCTTGAGTGGTTTCATGCATAATAACTGCCTTGGATGTAAATGGGGCCATCCGTCAGCAGTCACCCACATGCAGGCAAACCTCTCTGTTCCTGCGAAGGCCTTCATGCAGGCACCAACGCCCCGCCAGGAAGTTGCTGTTTCAGCAGGCCCCAGGCGCCGGGAAATAAGCCAGAGCCCTCGAGACCAGGGACCCTCTCTTCAGAGAAGATTCCAAAGACTTGGGGGAAACTCTGGTAGGCTGGGATTCGGGATATATCCTTTCCTAACAATATGACTAGGGGGTTTTAACGTTTAGCTTTCGTAGGCTTACCCTCTGCTCATACAAAAGTAGATGAGGTGGCATTTCCATAAAACTCATGAATAGGTAGTGCCTTCAACACCACCCTCAAAGATAAAACTAAAAGAAGATGCCTTTGGCTTCAGGTCTTCCTGTGCGCTGAGTCAGTAGCCAACATAATATTTGTCTGAACACCTTACCCTCTTGTTTCTTGAATTCAGCACATGATTCTTGACTGACAAGGCAGAGCCCCCACATTTAGGCTAAATCTTTGGACTCAAATCTACTGTGTAGAGAGGATGTATTTCCCAGCGTTGTCACACACAGCTCGCTGCCTGCTCACATATATTAGCACGTTGCTATATGCTATTGAGTTTTATTCCTCTGAAAACAAATATGCACTGATATGCTTGCAGTTTGGATGATGAACACAGAATGCAAATAAAAGGAGATGGATAGGAGTCATTTTCGGACAAGATTTACCTCGAAGGAGCCCACAAAGCAGCAATTCATTTCCTCACCTCCGGCCTGACAACCACTGACATTCAAGTCAAAGGCATGTCCTAATCGTCACCCATGTAACCACTTTTTCTTTTTCTCACATTTGTATGCTAATCACCAGAAGCAAAAATAGACTTAGATTGGAAATCAAAGATTGGTTGTATACAGGTAATAGAGTGCTCGAACGCTTTATTTAAAGATAGAAGGCTCCTGAACCAGGCTTTATTATTAAACTAAGACTATCTATCCTTTTTGACACTTTTTAAATTAAGTTCTTCCTCTAATTTATGTTTTTGTCAGCTTTCTCCCCTTACCTGGTTTTAAACTGGCTTCTCCCCCCACCTCTCTCTAAGTAATAAACTACTCCAGAGAAGGGGAAAAAAATTTTAATGACCCTAGAAATTCAGATTAACAAAATGGATCATTTGTATATAATCACAGAATTATGAATCCTTCTGAAATATCTGTGCAGAAATTTTGCCTGATACAAAATTTCATTTTCTCTCTCTGACTCCCCCCACTTAAAAGCAGAATAGTTATACTACCTTTTTAATAAGGTCAGACAATTAAAAGGAAAGGGGTTTGGGATCATTTTGAGGCTCAAACAAAAGTACAGGAGTACAGGAGGCAGCCGATCAGTGATTCTCTCTCATCATTGATGTTTCTATCTCTCTCTCTCCCTCTCCCTTCCTCTCTGAAATCAATAACAATATTTTTTTAAAGTTTTTTCTTGCCCTAGCCAGTTTTGCTCAGTGGATAGAGCATCAGTCTATGGACTAAAGGGTCCTGGGTTCGATTCCAGTCAAAGGCATGTACCTTGGTTGCAGGCTCCTTCCCAGCCCGAGCCCTGGTTGGGGTGCGTGCAGGAGGCAACCAATCCATGTGTTTCTCTCACATCCATGTTTCTCTCTGTCTTTCCCTCTTTCTTCCACTCTCTCTAAAACAGCAGTTCTCAACCTGTGGGCCGCGACCCCTTTGTGGGGTCGAACTACCCTTTCACAGGGGTCGCCTAAGACCATCAGAAAACACATATATAATTACATATGGTTTTTGTGATTAACCACTATGCTTTAATTATGTTCAATTTGTAACAATGAAATTGGGGGTCACCACAACATGAGGAACTGTATTAAAGGGTCGCGGCATTAGGAAGGTTGAGAACCACTGCTCTAAAAGATCAATGGAAAAATATCCTGGAAGAGGATTAACCAAAAAAAAAAAAAGGTTTTTTTCTTTTGAATTAAGGAAGACAAGCTCCAACAATATGTTAGCATATCAGATAGAAAGTAGTTTGTAGGCGCTGGCCTTGTCCCTCCAGCTTTCGCCTGCCTCTTCGCTGGATGCCCAGCCTGCCTTCCAGTATATTCTTCATCCCATCCGACTTGTGCGGAGTTCAAGAGAGCTAAGGACAGAGTAGGTGAGCAGCTGCCAGGTGCTGGGCAGCCAGAGAATCGTCTGCGATGCCTTGTTGGAAAAAAATTGAGACAACATAATTTCCCCAACTTGACAGAACCCCATTCCTGGAGAACACAAGCCACACTTAACATGCAAGTTCTTCTGCTGCTTGGCATCGTTTTTGTGTCAACGTTGTGTGTAAAACATATAGTACAATGCTAGGGGAAAGCACAATTTCAAATTGCTTAGATTCAATAAAGAATTAGGGATCAAAAGTTATTTTAAAAACGACAGTGGGCTGTTGGTAACATCCCCCACACACACACACACCCCAGAGTTATTTGATTTCCCAGCAGACATCTGCCAGTGACGTCTGGTTGAGTCCCACAAAGGACGGCTCTGCTTCTCCAACGTCGTGAGGCTGTTTCTTCCGCCGAGGACACTTGTACTCCTTCTCCCAGTCGGAGGCGCTTTACCATCCCTCCAAGTGCACTGCTATGGCCTCTGTCGGAACTTCAAATGCCACCTGTCTCTCACCCCCAAACCCTCAAGGCACTGGCGGACACCGTGACCACAGGACGTGCAGGTCAGGCTCAGATTCTGACTCTGTGAGGACTGGCTGTGTGACCACTCCACACCGCAGCTTCCCCAGCTCTAGGATGCAGCAATACTGGTTCTGCCTTACCAAGCTCTATGCATTAGAGTAAAGTCTGGCACATAGTAGGCACTATAATCATGTGTGTTAAATTCAACCCATATGATCCAATTTAAAAGAATTAAATCGGGCAACTGTTTACTGAATAACCACAAGAAATCACAGTGAAGGTGCCATAAATAAATATCTCGTGTCTTTAAAAAAGACTTACAGGATGTAAGACGGGTATGCAAGTAAGTATTAAATAAAACAAAGTGAATATAAAAATTTTTCAAGAATGAATTAGAAAAGAAAATATCGATAAGCTATAATTGAAATTCAAACAAAAACTTAGTTGCAATTAGTTGAGGAAATGCTAAAAGCTTAATGAAGAATGGCATTAAATTGTAATAGTGAGATAATAATGTATGAGTCAGATAATAATGTATGAGTCAGAGAGACAAATGGAACAGAACTTATACCCCATGAAGAGACCTCAATTAAAGTAAAAATGTGTGTACAATGATGGCGAACCTTTTGAGCTCGGCGTGTCAGCATTTTGAAAAACCCTAACTTAACTCTGGTGCCGTGTCACATATAGAAATTTTTTGATATTTTCAACCATAGTAAAACAAAGACTTACATTTTTTATATTTATTTCATATATTTAAATGCCATTTAACAAAGAAAAATCAACCAAAGAAATGAGTTCGTGTGTCACCTCTGACACGGGTGTCATAGGTTCGCCATCACTGGCCTAGACTCTACAAGCACTACCCTCACACCCCAGTGAAATGGTGCTGGACAGCACAATAGTGTAGGGTTGGGGGTGTGGAGTGGGCGGCCGGGCTCAGATCCTGTCACTGTAGACTAGATACTTAAATCCCCTTTGCTCCTCTTCTTTGTCTCTAAGATAGATTGCAGCTTTTACATTTAGGATGTCTTTGAGGAAAATATCTTTAACTTTTTAAATCTTACAAAGTCAGACCTATAATTTTTTGTTGTTATTATTTCCTCCATGGATTTTATTCTTAGAACCCTAGCCCTCCTGGAACAAAGTTGTTTTTTCCCAGCCAGGCTCTAAGTTCTACATTAAATTTTCACTCTGTCTGAAACCCATTTTGTTATGATTATACATAGGAAATAACATTTAATATTAACATTTTTTATTGCTTAAAGCATTATAAAGGGTATTACATATGTAATATTAACATTTAAACAGAGGGAGGGGCGGGGGCTGAGTGGAGGTGGGTAAAGGTGGGGAATGGGGGAGATCTGTAAGTGTCAACAATAAATAAATAAAAATAAATCTAAAAATTAAACAAATAATTGTTTAAAAAACTATATTTGTGCCATTTATTGTGTTATTGAGCAAGTGCTAACTTCTTTATATGCATTATTATACATATTGTTGTATACTTGAACTTTATGAAAAATAATAAAAGAAAAACTAAGCATTAAACTCAAGAAGAGAGAAAAATGTTAAGTAATATATATGTATGTATATATGTGTAAATATTTAAAAATTGAGATATATAGGCATATCTATCTATATATTATACTAGAGGCCCAGTGTATGAAATGCATGCATGGGTGTGGTCCCTAGGCCTGGCCAGCAATTGAAGCTCAACCATCTGGCATGGAAGGGCAGGTCCCAGCTGACCTCTGGGCCCTGGGCAGCACCTGGGCCCCAGGGCCCCTGCGCGCCCCCCTCTGCCTGAGTCATGGCGCACAAGTCCCCATGCGGATATGTGAGCGAGGCCAGACGCCGAGGCGCAGCTTGGGCCTCTGGGCTACCCAGTGGTGGTGCCACACAGAAGCCAGGCAGGCAGCGGCTCTCTCCTGGCTGGCCTCCCAGACCGGCTCCTACGCAAACCCACGGGGAGCCCGACAGGCCCCTGTGATCCTGGCGGCTGAGACCTGGATCACCCAAAAGAGGCCGCACAGGTGCAGGGCAGGCTCCTCATGGGCGCCCAGCACCTGAGCGTGGGGGCTTCCCCAGCACACAAGCCCTGGCATCCAGGGGGAGGGTAGCAGGGGGAGTGAGAGCGAACTCAGCGGACACCCCGCATTCTCACCACACCTCTGTCCCCTTCACCCCCACCCCCAGGTAGCCAGCGAGAGGTCGCAGCCCGCGCCCAGGTGCTGCCACCCACCCCCAGTTCTCCATCCTAGCCCAGAGCCCAGCCCCAATCAAGCAATCAGGGCCTGCTGGCCACTGGTCACCATCTGCGGGTCGATCAATCTGGGCCGGGCCCCCCACCCGGCTCCCTCAGCATCTGGGAGCCAGGCAGCGACCCCGCCCCCTGCCGGCCACTGGTTGCCGTCTGCAGGGCAATCATCGGGGCACTCAGGCCCTGCTCCCCCCCACACCTGCCTTGGCCTGGCACCACCCACTCACCTGCTCCACCATCCCGCTGTGGTCCCACTCTCATCGGGGCCCATCAGGGCCAGCAGCGCCTCTACTACCGCCGGATGCCAATACCATATCGCTGACACCCACCATGTTCCGCACTGCCCCCTGGTGGTCAGCACATGTCATAGTGAGCGGTTGAACTAATTGAACTCCCAGTCGAGGGAACAATTTGCATAGTAGGCTTTTATTATATAGGATAATAACTGCTCAGTGATTTTACCTCTTAACCATACATTCATATTTTCCATTTTTTTGTTTCTCTCTGGACTGCATTTTGCATAATATTTTTAGTCTATGTTCTATTCATGAATTCAATCTCCCTTTAGTGTTGTCTAATTTGCTCTTTATAATTTTGAAAAAATTGTAATCTCAATTTTCATTTCCAATTGTTTCATTTTGTTCTTTTTCAAATCTTCAATGTCACTTTTTAAAATATCATTCTCCAACCTCATATTTTCAAGCCTCTCTTTTCTATATTAAGACATGTTAAACCTACTTATTTTACACTCTAAATCCGATCATTACACTACCGATATGTGTTCGGACTGCGCTTTGCTTTGTTATTTTTGTGATTTCCTTTGTAGATGTAAAAAATGTGAGTCCATGTGTCTTATATAAATCCTTGCACACCTACCTGAAATAGTACCAAGCAGGTTTTATTTCTGCCATTCACCTGAAACCATTATCAACCTGAGACCACTTTACATCAAATTCTCAATTTCAGCTTTTCAACCACTTAGAATCAGTTCAGGCTGAGGAGGGTGTGAAAGCCAACTCTGGGTTACAAATACTCATGGGAGTTTATTTTCCTCCCACAGGGCCCCATTCAGGTCATGCTCTTTCGGCCTGGATTCACCTTTCCTGCAGGTGTGGCCCTGAGGCCCTGTCTCTGGAGAGCCCGGGAGGAATTCCTTCCCTCTGTCCTGTTAGAAAACACAGCAGAAGCTCTGGATCGAGCAGAATTGGCAGATAACCAAGCCTCTTAGGGCCAAAGTTGCTTTGACACTTTTTGATCTACCCTTTGAGGTTCCTGATTTTAAATTGTTTTCAGCCTTCTGTTGATTCCTTCTGTTTATATAGCTCAGTGATATATTTCAAACACAGTAACACAATTAATCCAGCTCTTTCGGCTTTTAAAGTGGTTTCCATTGGGGAGTTATGAAAGTTAGTGTGTCCACCAGGCTGTCAAACACAGAAGTGCTTTTCTCGATTTGGAATCTCTTACTTATTAAGTATGGTGATGAGGATATGGCTGTTTGTTATATTATTCTACAGATCATTGTATGCGTGGATATTTGTGGAAACAATAAAAACTTAGCATTAAGTTCAAGAAGCTAGAAAAATTCAACATTAACAAAAGTAGATGGGAGGAATGGCTACATTCTTAAAATGTTAAGTGATTCAGAGAACAAAGAATCAGATATAGATATGATAAACAAATTTAGATGGGCTATTTTTTGGTTTGTTTGTTTTTTACTCAAATCTGTGAAAGAGACTAGGGTTGGCAAGGAGAGGCTACAGACCAAATCCTGCCCGCCACCTGTTTTTGTAGGACATTCGAGTTCAAATGGTTTTTATAGTTTTAAATAGTTGGGGGGAAATAAAGAATAATATTTCATGACACATGAAAGTTATATAAAATTCAAATTTCAGTGTCTATAATAAAGGTCTATTGGAGCCCAGCCACCTCATTCATTTACATCCTGTTTCTGGCTACTTTTATGCTACACAAGCAGAGTTAAATAGTATGGCCCACAAAACCTATATATTTACTCCCTGCCCTTAATAGAGCAATGTGCTGAGCCCTGAAAAATACACAACTCTGGTAGAATTACCAGACAGAGAGATGTGGGAAAGAAAGAAAGAGAAAGTAGAGATACACATTCAAAAAGGAAGATAGTCACAAATACCAAAGAGATACAAACATTACAGCTCTCTTTGAAAATCAATTCGAAAATATCAATTAAACAATTATTTTCTAGGAAATTGCATATTCCTAAAATGTTATTTAATCTTTATGCTAAAATAATCATTTTTAACTAATTTTACTTACATTACTAAAATTTTCAGAATCGCATTACTAAAATGTTATCAGGAAGAGGTAGAATGCCTGAATTGCTTGCCAACAGTGGAAGGAATGTTTAAAATTGTCAGAGATATACTAGTCTCTTCCCTTCAAAATGGCCATTTGTGCTAATGTTTTACCAGCAGGTTACCTCAAATCCAATAATTGCTAGTTTATTTAACTCTTTTGAAGCATAAATTAGAAAGAAAATCTTTCAACATTTTTTTCTAAAATTAGAAAACTGATTAATACCAATACCAAAATAGGAAGATTAGCATAATAACTAATAGAAAATTCCTGAAAAATAATCAAATTACGATAACCATACAGTTAAAGAATGATGTGATTTTAAAACAATTAGTGTCTTTTCGGAAAATGTGGGGATGTTTTAATATTAAGATGCTTATTAATGTGTTTGGTTATATTACTGTCATAGGGATATAAACTATCATCTCAGTAGGTGCCAAAAATGCATTTAACAAAATTCAACATTCATTGTTGACAAAAACCAAGTAAAACAATAATTGATATTTATTTCTAACCTGATATAAGAAAGTCTATCTCAAACCAACTGCCATATTTGCACAAAATTAAAATGCTCGAAACATTTCAAATTAAGTAAGAAAAAATATATCAGCTTCAGATTATTCAACACTTACAAGTGCAATTTGCTGAAATAGATGTTATTATGATCTACTTGGAAAATCTCAAGAGACTCAGTTGAAAAGTGATGACACATAGTATGAATGCCTTCCTCCCTCCCTCCCTCCCTCTCTCCTTTCTTTCCTTCCTTGTAACCTGATACGAGATGCCAGAGCCTACGTGGGTTGAAGAGGTGGTGTGGTCACAACCTGGCAAGGCCGCAGTAGTCCAGGCAAGGTGAAGGTGGAATCTACAGAGCAGAGACCATGAAGGGCTGGCACAGAGTGAGGCGGGCCTCCCACAGTAGTGCTGCTGTGGTCCATCAAGAGTCACCAAGCTTGTGGAGTGGAGGGCATCTACACGAAGCAGCTTATCTGGGTTTTTGAGGAGGTCATCCACATGGGGAATAAAAGAGCTTGGGGGTAGAAGCAGTGAAAGAGTATATTTAAATGCAGGGGTGTTAAATGAATAAGGAAATATATGTTTAAGATATTGGAAACCACATATTCTGTCAGAGAAGAAAGTTACAAGTGAAGAAATGAAGAAAATTCAAATAAATTCTATGATGCTGGACTGAACTTGGAAGTATGGGGTGTAGATCATGTTTTGTGATATGTATATAAAAATAGATGTATAAATAAATATAGATTTCAATGGTATGTATGTGCTTGTATGTATATGTGCATATATATATGTGTGTATATTACACACACACACTAGAGGCCCGATGCATGAAATTTGTGCACTTGGGGGGTCCCTCAGCCTGGTCTGCACCCTCTTGCAGTCCAGGAGTCCTCAGAGGATGTCCAATTGTTTGCTTAGGCCCGCTCCCCATGGGCCTAAGCAGGCAGTCAGACATCCTTAGCACTGCCACGGAGGCAGGAGAGGCTCCCACCACCGCTGCTGTGCTCGCCAGCCATGAGCCCAGCTCAGGGGTTTTGGCTGAGTGTGCTCCCCCTGTGGGAGTGCACTGAGCACCAGGGGGCACCTCCTGCATTGATGGTCTGACCTCTGGTGGTCAGTGCACGTCATAGCAACCAGTCATTCCGCTGTTCGGTCGATTTGCATATTAGCCTTTTATGATATAGGATGTTACCAAACATATATATTTTTCCTAACATTGTTCACTGAAAAGGCCTATATGCACCAACACCTCCACAGCAATGGGCACACCTAGCACCTTGTTTCTAAATGCCTTTCTACACTAATAGGAACTGAGCTCCTTAGAGAAATGCCTGATTTCAAGGCTGGGGTAGGGGCATAAAGGTACGAGGTGAATCTGGAACATTTTGTTGTGTCAAAGAATCATAGGATATGTCCAAGGGACACAGGAGCCAGTTGACAGGAGTTCTCCTACTGACCAAGTCTGGGGTAATTTGAGCATCAATATAATAATGAGAGTAACTTATAACACCTTGACTAATGAATCTATACAGGTGTAAAAATACAAAGAAATGCCATACACCCAAAGGTTGTGGGTTCGACCACCGGTCAGGGCCCGTACCTAGGTTGCAGGTTCAATCCCCAGTCAGGGAGTGTTTGGGAGGCAATTGATGGATATTTCACTCTCACATCAATGTTTCTCTCTCTCCCCCACCCTCTGTCTCTAAAATCAACTAAAATATATATATATCCTCAGGTAAGGATTAAAAAGCACACCAATAATTGGATTTGGGGCTCATACTAATCCAGCATGACCTCATCTGTAAAGACCTTATTTCCAAATAAGGTCACACTAACAAGTACCAGGAGTTCAGACTCAACATATTTTCTTTGGAAATACAATTCAACCCACAGTGTACCTTAATCATGAGATCAGAGTGGACATCAGTAATGGGACAAACAGAAATCATGCACCACCTCATAGGATGCAGTGAAAATAATGTAGCATCACTTTTGTGATGTTCTTGCCAAAGATTCATAAACTGAATGTAATCATGAAGAAGCTGAAATTCAAATGGACAGATATTCTATAAAATGGATTATAATATTTAAAAGTGTCAAGGTCGTGGAAGTTAAAAAAGACTTAAAAACTATTCCAGTTTGAAGGAACCTAAAAAGACTTATATCACTAAATGCAATCCTTCATCCTGGATTTAATCATTTTCCTATAAAAGACATTATTGGGACAATTGGCAGTGCCTGAATAGGGTCTCCACCACTGCATGGTAGACAGTAATCTAACAAGTTAACTTCCTGATTCTGGTGGTAATTTACTATATTGTGATTATGTCCTGACTTGTAGGAATTACTAAAATATTTGAGGTGACGGGGAATTATGTAGGTAACTTACTATAAAATAGTTCTGGGGGAAAAATGTCCTTAGTATTATTCATGCATCTTTTCTGCAAGTCTAAAAATACTTAAAAGTAATAATCACTTTAGCATAAAAAAGAAATAACGATACAAAATAACTGAGGGATATACAATAAACTTAGTTAAATTAAGAAATATACTATATTCCTAGATGGAAACAATCTACATATTTAAAATAAAATTATCATATAAATTTTAAGCAATTTTAATTAAAATGCCAACAAGATTTTTTTCAAACCAAGTAAATCTGAAATAATCAGCGTGCAAGTACATACACACATGCACATACACATACATATACTTATAAAGTAAAAAATAATGAAAGAAACTTAATATTTGAGAATTAAAATATATTATAAATTATATTAATTTAAGCAATTAAATGGAGTTTTTCAAATCTTTGCATACAGAAATATTAATTCTAGAAGATCACCTGGTGGAAATTATTTTATATTACTCAAAAAGATGTAGTTGCCCAAGCCAGTTTGGCTCAGTGGATTGAGCATCAGCCTACGGACTGAAGGGTCCTGGGTTCAATTCCAGTCAAGGGCACATGCCCAGGTTGTGGGCTCAATCCCCAGAAGCGGGTGTGCAGGAGGCAGCCGATCAATGATTCTCTCTCATTGATGTTTCCATCTCTCTCTCCCTCTCCCTTCCTCTCTGAAATTAATAAAAATATATTTAGAAAAAAAGATGTAGTTATATGTATATATAATTACATATATATACACATATAGAGAGAGAAGCTTATCAAAATGATGTTTATCATATCGAAACTTATAAACAAGTTACATGGGTAGTTATATACATATGTTGTTAGATTTAGGATAATATTTTTGGTTTGCTGTGTCATAGTCTGTTAAAACAAAATACCAAGTGGCTTAAAGAAAAGAAATTCATTTCTCACAATTGCAGAGGCTGGGAAGTGCTCTCCCTTCCTCTCTGTAAAAAATCAATAAAAAAATATATTAAAAAAAAAAGAAAAAATATTAACAAAAAAAAAAAAAAAAAAAGTGGCTATATAATATTTAGGTAATGCAAGTAATGAAAATTAAAGAAGTATTTCATGTACTGAAATGTTGAGAGATCATTTCTTTATAAATAAAGCTTGAACACAGGTAGGAAATTTTAGACCATAGTTCATGAACTAGTTCAAGAATAAAATAAAGCATATATTAGGTAACATCTATAGAAAATGGCTTATACCAAAGTAAACTGATGCATTTAACACAGCAGATCGTGTCCTCCTCTTGGAAAAAGTTTCTTCACGTTAGCTTTCCGGAAAATGTGCTTCGTTTCCTTCCTACCTCAGTGGGCATTCCTGCTCCTCCTTCTTTGCTCGTTTCTCCTTGTCAATCTCACTTTTGTTGGTGTCACCTGGACCAGGAGACTCCTGCACTCTACAGCTCTGTTGTCTGGTAGCCACATTTCTAAGGCTTGATTAAACATGTCTATCACAATATCTAGAAATATGAACAGCTGTACACTGTCTGCATTGAGCCACTGAGTATAAGACAAGCTCACCAAAATAACGCTACATGTGCACGTGTGTGTGTGTGTGTGTGTGCCTTTTGCTATTTAAGCACAAGCGTGTTCATGTGCTCCTTTGCATTTACCTATCATAGGATCTCCATGAAATATTTTCAAGGTTATTATCTTCTGTTTACAATTCAGGAAACTAGTAGAGAGATATTTAATAACTTCCCCATATCCAACAGCCAGACAGTTGCTTTGACAGCTTTTTCCCTCAATCCTATTTCTACCCATATTCCACCTCCTGGGAGTCAACATGCTCCTTGAGGTCAGGACTCACAGATGTGGATAGGGCGGCACCAATGACCCTTCAGGACAAGGCTCTTCATTTCATTGCAAGGATGGCAATTAGTGACTGCCTCCAGCAGTTAATGCCTTAAGAATGCCACATTCTCTCAAAAAAAATCTCCATAATTGATCGACCCTCTCCGCTAAGACAGCAAATCAATAACAATATCATGCTCTGGAGGAGAGGAGGGGCTGCATAGATGAGTCTCAGGCTTGAACATCTCAAGGATGCAGCGTGGTGGTTGCTATCATATCTTCATCGAGTCACTGGGATGGATCCTACAGGAACCAGATGGACCCTAGAGTGTCTTTGTTAGAACAGATCAATATAGCCTCAGAGACATGGTATATGGCCACTGAGTTAGCAAGTTCATTCTTTTCTATCCCAATCAGAAAAGAGGATCAGAAACACAATTCATATGGAGAAAACAACAATATTTATTGACTATTGCTCCAGTCCCTATGCCTGACATGAAAGGTGGCCAGCTCTGAGCGGGGCCAGGAGTAGGACACAGCTCTGCAGCAGGTCCAGCCAGCCTTGATGCTTCAGCCATATGAGCTGCAGAGCCCACAATCTTGGAGATGCCAGAGGTAAAGAAAAGATGCTGTGTGCAGCTTATGTCAACCCCAGGGGAAGAAGCACCATTTTGTGGGCCAGGAATTCAGGAAGGGCTCAGCTGGGCAGTTCTCCACGGGGATCTCTCATGTGGTTCCAATCAGATGTTGGCTGGGGACAGCATCATCTGAGGTCAACGGGCTGGACTAGCAGGACTGGCGGTCCTCGGGGACTCTTCACCCCTGCACCTGCACATGCCTCCTTCCAGCAACGTGGTCTCCGGGTGGGCACACTACTCCCTGGCATCGGCTTCCCTAGAGGGTGAGCGTTTCAAGAGATTCAGGTGGAATCTGCATGGCCTTTCGGACGGAGCCTTGGAAGTCCCAGTGCATCACTTCAGCCATCTCTGATTGGTTGAAGTAGTCCCGAGCTCTCCCAAATTCAAGGTGGAGAGACACGGAACTCCCCACCTCTCAATGAAAGGAATGTCAGAAAATGTGGGGACCAAATTGTAAAACATCACATGCATACTCTGTAAATATTTTGCTTCAAGATATATTAAGTACAACTAGCAAGTATAACACAGGTTTTGTGGTTTAATATAATTTGTGTTTTTTTTAAAATTACATATGTGTGTTATGTTTGTACATTTGTATGCAGAGTATCTTAGGGAGGGTATTCAAGAGACTGATCCTATAGAGGCCTCTGGGGAAGAAAGCTGTAGGGCTGGAGGTCAGGGAAGGGAAGGAGATTGTATAAGAGACTTTGAACTCTTGAATTTTGTAACACATGTAAATAAAATTTAATTTAAAAATAAAAACTCAAGCTATATATTGGAAGATGACACATGAAAAACATAAATCACAAAGAACTTTTTGACTCATACAAATTAATAAACACACACAACACAATTTTGAAAAGGATAAGTCAAGGATATTATATTTATATTTATACTTTACTCAGGAATATACCTGATCACCTAAAAAATGAGATGCTCGATTTCACCATAATCAGGAAAGTGCAAACTGAAACCACAATGAGAGAGTATCAGATTGGCAAACTTTAGAAAGTACCACAATACCAGATACTGGTGAGGATGCAAAACAAAGAGGCTCAGACACTACTGCCAGTTGCTACAACTTTGAAAACAATTCGCTAACACCTGCTGAAGTTAATGAGATATATACCCAGCGGCTCATCAATGCGGCAGCTGGAGGTATAGCCTAGAAAATATTTCAGACCTTACACATGAAGATTGCTATAAGGATGCTCATGATGTACTGTTTTTATTAGTGGAAATAAATAAGTGCTTATCGATAGAGACATACTAGGGAATATAGTGCCGCAGTAAAATAACAGCCTAACTTACTGTGTGACATCATGCTTCAACATACTTAAATTTAGTAAACACAATAAGGAGTGAAAATTGTTTAAGTTGCAGAAAAATTTCTTTAGTATGCTACCAATGACACAAATTTCCAAAGTCATAAATAAACAGTATTGTCATATATTGTTTGTGTCTATATATAAATGTGGTGGAAATATAAAAACCTAGACAGGAAAGATGCGCTCCCATTGCAAGGTGAGCATAACCTGTGAAAGGGAGACGAGAGCTTGGGGTCAGGGAGGAGCCCAACTGTGCATGACCATTTAATTTTTTAAAGAAACAAAGATCTAAAGAAATTAGGCAAAAATATTAATATTTTAATTATTAAATGTTAGTTCTAGTTTTATCTGCACTTTTCTGTCAATATCCTATATAATAAAAGCCTAATATGCTAAGTGTCTGGTCATTCAGCCGTCCGTTCAACCAATCAAAGCATAATATGCTAATGATATGCTAAGGCCGCTCAACCACTCGCTATGACGTGCACTGACCACCATACGGCAGACACTAAACCGGTCAACCAGTCGCTATGACGTGCACTGACCACCAGGGGGCAGACAGTCAACCGGTTGACCAGTCACTATAACATGCACTGACCACCCGGGGGTAAAACGCTCCGACCAGTAGGTTAGCTTGCTGCTGGGGTCCGGCCAATTGGGACTGAGCGAGATAGTCCAGACAATCCCTGGCAGCCCTCCCATGGTCCCTCCCTGGCTGGCCAACCTCCTACGTCCCTCCCCGGCCCCGATCGTGCACTGGTGGGGTCCCTCAGCCTGGCCTGCACCCTCTTGAAATCCAGGACCCCTTGGGGGATATCAGAGAGCCGGTTTCAGCCCGATCCCACAGGCCAGACCGAGGGACCCCACTGGTGCACGAATTCGTGCACCTGGCCTCTAGTGAACTATATTGATGATAAAAATTAGAAAATAATTTGAAGGAGCTATAAAATCGAAATTTAGATAATAATCTAGAAAATGAACACAATTTTTATAATGTTGCTTGTTTTTGTGCTGCTTTGGGCTGATGTGCGTGAGAGTTGGGGACACACAGTTGTGAAAGGAGAGCGGACGGTCCCATTGTCCCCTGGTAAGCAGTGAGCTTCTATTTGTGTGTTTCTAGAATCACAGAGTGATGTCAATACAAGTCACCAACTATGTCATGAGTTTCACAATTCCTGGAAGAAACAGTAGCAAAACAAAATAAAGTTTTAAACAACTAAGTCAAGAAAATGTAATATATTTTAAACGCTTCTAAAAATTCCTTATAGAGATATATTTATACAGTGAAAGTAGGTCCTCATTCTGATGTCATGACACTTAAAATATATCATTTGAATTACCATTGACTAGAACAAAGAGGCTCTTTGTTTCTGAGCCTTTACCCACTAAACAGAACTTCTCCATTAACTCCTAAATAATTAGGTTGAAGCCATATTTTTTAAAGTTATTAAACTAGACACATGGTTTTTGTCCCAGCTTCCTGCTTTCTCCTCCCACCCATATGGTTACTATGGGTGCAACTATTTTGTTCAATGCGATGCTGCTTTCTTGGGATAGTTTATGGGATCAGAAGTGGGCAACTGACAAAGTTGAGCCAATTAGGATTCTTCTCTGAAATGTTTGGGGGGGAAAGATATTCTGTAATCAGACACAGGAAGCCAGTATGAGAGGAGGAGGAGGGAGAGAAAGGCTTGGCAACACATAAGTGAGTGAGTTCCTTTCTCCAGCTTTTCCTACGGAGCCTCATCCTTTGTGTGGCTCAGCTGTCTTGTAAGACATTCAAATACTCCTCCAGTAGTTTTTCTCCCCTTTTTACTTACTTAAATGCGTTACGATTGGATTTATGTCGCTTACAGCAAACAGCCTTAATGACTATCCTTACTGGCTCTCATTTATTGTGTGTACAATAAAAAAATAAAATTTATGACATAGCTGACCCATTTTTGTACATTAAAACTAATCAAATAACTACTTCAATTATACAACAAAGAATAAGTTAACATAAAGATAACATAATGGTGTTATTTCTTCTTTTCTTTATCCTTATTATTGAAAGTATTACAGATGTCCCCCTTTTTCCCCCATTGACCCATTTTACCCCCTCCCCCAGCCCCCTCCCCCTCGGGCCTTCACTGCACTATTGTCTGTGTCCATGGGTTATGCATATATGCACATAAATTATTTGGTTAATCTCTTCCTGCTCCCTCACTCCCTTCCCTCTAAGATTCATCACTCTGTTCCATGCTTCCATGTCTCTGGACCTATTTTGTTTGTTTAGTTTGTTCATTGGATTCCACATACAAGTGAGATCATGTGATGCTTGTCTTTCTCTGACTGGCTTATTTCGCTCAGCATGATACTCTCCAGGTCCCTCCATGCTGTCTCAAAGGTTACTTCTTGACACTCTCTTTTCCCTATAAGGTCATCCAACCCAGGATCTCTCCTCTAAGGATTAATTGCTCTGCTTGTTCAGAGGCAGAATTCAGTGTGATTACAAAACTGTGTCTTGCTCCTTCACCTGAAGGCATGCATTTCCAGTAGAGTAAATCAAATACACACTATTTGTTGTCACTATCCAAGGAATACAGGATCACCTGTGTAATAGAATTCATTTTGTTAAAAACCAACCAATAAAGCATAGTTAAGTCATATCCTCAAGCAAAGAGAATACCCATACTCAATAATTACCTTACAACAATACTGGTAACTACAGCCAATGGTTCGGTGTGTTGCTGAACATCTTAAAAACCCTGCTTCATCTGTGGCCACCAAAGGAATCCATAGCTATCCCTAATTAACCAATCAACAGCTCTTTCTCAAGCACAGTTATGCACTCAGCTCTGAAGCCATGATAGTCAGACAGTTTTTCTCCTTGAAGGAACCCGTGGCCAAGAATCACATTCTACAAAATGATTGTGCTATAGAAACTCTATGGATAGGAGGGAAAGAGCTAGGCTCTAGATACCAAAACATGTCTAGAATAATGAATTTCTTTTAAATATTCATCTGAAGCCCGGAGAGGCCAAGCAGCTGGAGGTCTTGCCTCTCACTCACTTTCACCACAGATGCTCCATTTGATCTGGGCTTGAAATGTGATTTTTGTCACCTATCCGTTTTATTACTTGGAACAAGCTATATCATCTCTTTTCTTAGGGCATGAACTATAGAAATAATGTAACTTGTCCTAAGTAACAAAGCCGATATGTGACAAAACTGGACTTCAAGCCCAGAAGAGCAATCTAGACCACTTTTGTGAAAGCACTAGAAAATAGTTTGAAAAATTAAGATGGGCACGATTTTTGTTTATGTTTTGAATACCAGTCTAAGGACATGGGACTTGATTTTTAAGCAACAGGGAACCAATAGAAATTTTAAAGGGAGTAGTGGCATGACCCAATGTTGCTTGATGAAGTATTCATCAGCCTACAGTGTTCAGAACAAATTGTGAGGCCAAGAAACAGTGAGAGGCAGAGACAAGTAGAAGATGATCACAATAGCAGAGGTCGATTGTGGGGGTGAATATCATGGAGAGAGAAAAAAATGATAAAGGACAGTAAAAATAGAGTAAATCATTATGACATTTAGTGACTAACTTGAAGTAGTTCCCACCCTGGGTAACTGAGGAAATGATGACAGCAAGGATAGACATAGAAAAGTCCTTAGAAGATCAAGTGCAAGAGTAGTTCAGCAGTCCTGAGTAGAGAATTTCTAAGTGCCTGATCCCACAGTGCTTAAAATAGAACAGAAATTAATACGTTTGCATTGAGTCAGATCTAAAAGTGGCTAACTTCTGGTATACTGCAGCTAAGAATGATATGTTCCCTATTGGCACTGTAGTTATGTATCCTAAATGCTTAATTAGAATAAGTTGTCTGTGTATTATTAGAATCATTATTGAGCCACACTAATAAATTAATAGCTATCTTATTTTCAAAAAAAGGGAACAGTAAAAAGAGGACAGCAAGTAATGCCCTTGTATTTTAAGCTTCGAGTGACTTTTCTTTTTTTTTTAATATATATTTTATTGATTTTTTACAGAGAGGAAGGGAGAGGGATAGAGAGTTAGAAACATCAGTTAGAAAACTTTGCCCAGACTCTCTGTAGACGGGATTCTGCACTACTACCCCCTTTTCTGATCTTACCCATCCTCATGTAAGGATGAGGGTCCCCAGCAAAAAAGTCCACCTGGGCCACTAAATTCCCAAGTAGTTTAATTACGTACAACTGGCAGCTGACCACGTAACACTCATTTGCTGGAAATCTCAAGAAACCTCAAGTTTCTCTCACATGTTTCTCTTCATTGTATCAGGATGGCTACTGAGCTGCTTCCGAGATGGCTGTGAAGAACACCTAGTCATTTTGTGGTAAAACTCCAGGTTGAATCCTCACCAGACTCCACACTTTTATCCTGAGTTGCCTGGCGTCATATGTGTCAAAATGCAAAGCACAGACAAGATTTCAGAAACCCCTATACCTCTCAAAATACAACAGACTTATTTCTAACTGTTTATGTTCTATCAGTGCAGAATAAATTCCAAAAAAACAAATGAGGCTAAAACTTGATTAGCAAGTCTTGATTTTACTATCTATTCCCATTCCCACAGTGGTAACAACTGGATTCAGGGTAGAGCAGTAGGGGAGAGGGCAAAGGGAATTTACAGGAACTGGAAATGAGAGGATTTACTACAAAGAGAGGCCCAGAGTGCTAAAAACAGGACTTTTCTGGCAACACTAGGTGCCACCAAGTACAAAACATTCACTAGGGTGACCTTTGGTTTAGTGAATAAAGGTGATGGGGTAGATCCACAGGATTCACATTTGCAATAACGAAAGCAGGATAGTTATAAAACTCATTTTGTATTAAAACTGCCATTAGCTAACTATACATTTATTTAGCCAGGTGAGGCTATCGACATGCCACAAATTCAGTAGCACAAGGCAACGTCAATGGCGCCTCCTTTGTCCCCATAACGATGCATAAAGATGTATATTTTCAAGCTGGGAAGTGATAATCATGGAAAATTTATGGGAGGGATATCTGAAAGGCAGCTTAAAGGCCCAGACGCCATAGGGAGCTGCACAATTTCATAAATACTGAAAAAAGAATTATTGCAAATCCCCCACTGAGCCCATTACATGTGTCAGACCTCGGGAAATTTGAGAAAAGTGATTTAACGCCTGAGATGGTGACTGCCAAGAATGAATATGTCACAATTTTTCACAGAAGTGAGGCCGGTTAGCAGTCAATCAACAGCCCACGAAGAGTCCACAGGCCCAGGCCAAGTCCAAGTGGCGCTCCTGGGGAAGCCAGAGAGGCCGTGTTCGAGGGAAACGGCGTATTTCGCCAAGGGCTGATGCTGGGAAGGAGCCCCACGGTCTCCAGTTGGGCTTTGTGTTATAGCTGCTGGGTCCACAGTTAATCACAACCTCCTCTGGCCACATCACACACGAGCCATAAAGGGCACAAAGGCAAAAAGAGCGTCTCTGCTCTCCGAAAATATCAGAGCAATTATCTCCGGGTCGAGTCTACCCAGCGTTTCCTCGTAAGCATCCCGGGAATGTCTTCCCAACGAGGTCATTTCTGGGAACCTGCATTCTCCCACACCGATGCAGTGCGCACTTTGGTGGCTGTAAACCTCGACGCACTAAGACATTTTTGGTCGGTTCCTCCTATCTCTTGGATTGATTCCTATGACAAAACTGGCCAGCCTGCTCTTCCTTGAATTCTGCCCGGCCATCTCCACTCACCATGAGAGAGGGTGTGTATAGAACCCCCGGGGCCTTGTTCTGCTTGCCTAAGAAGGAAGGAAATACACCACAGAGGGGTTTTTAAGTGCCACCTTCCTGTGGTTTAGACTATCCAAAATCTCTTGTTACACTGATGTACTCAGCAACTCGCTGGTTCCATTGTAGAGCGCACTGTTTCATGTTTTTCAGGCAGCGCTTTTCTCCATATTGTTTTAGACACGGTGCCATTATAATCACTTGCAATTGACCAGTAATTGTTGCAGAAGCAGGCCTCCCTGTGCCAGTGCCACCCAGTTGCTGGACTACACCCAGCCGAGTGCACTAAGTTCCAGGATTCAATCAAAGCTAAGCCCCATCAGTATCCAGGTTTCTCATTATGAAGTTGGGCCAATCCTTGCTTCAATGCAATCCCTCCGTCTTGCAGAGCACACACAAAGGCGCTTGTTTTCGCTGGGATTCAGGTCCCTGAAACGCCTCCGCAGGAAAACGCCATAGGAGCTTTGGCCGTGATCATTAATTCATGTTCAAGGATCTTGTTTTTTGCAATTGAATTTATCACCAAAATGGAGATGTGTACCCATATCCCATCTGAAAAGTGAGCATAGTAATGTTTTCTTTCAGGAATGTGAGAATAATCTCCGCTCAAGAAAACAAAACTAACGTGTGTCCTATACCCTTACAAAGTGAGAGAATAGCGCCAGAAAGGATAGCTGTTTCTAAGTATTTATCCTACCCTTGGTTAATAATTAAATTGGAATTGCACATGGAAAGCACAGACATGTAACCCATACAATCCTACACCAATTAATTCTCAATAATTTCCTATCAGTCCAGCCAACATGGCTCAGTGTTTGAGCATCGACCTATGAACCAGAAGGTCGAGGTTTGATTCCTGGTCAGGGCACATGCCCAGGTTGTGGGCTCGATCCCCATTGGAGGGTGTGCAGGAAGTAGCCAATCAATGATTCTCTCTCATCATTGATGTTTCTCTCCCTCCCTCTTTCTTCCTCTCTGAAATCAATAAAAATATATTTTAAAAAATAAAAATCATAATGGATTTGAATTATTTAAATAATAATAATAATTGCCTATCATCTAAGCTACTCAATATTGAGCAACCTAGAGTAATAGGAACAGAATGGGAACTTATTAATAGGGTGAATTTGGCCTGTTCCCTATAAAAGGGCATGAATAAGACAAAGCATCCTCATCACCTGGATATGATGCTTAGACAAAGTAGGTGCTCCATATAGCTTTGCTCCCAGAGATAACTTCCCACCCCCCCATTAATAATAATAATGACAATAATAATAATAACTGGTATTAATTGATTGCTGTTGAAAAATAAATGTGCTATGGCTCACATCCACAATATAGCACATGATATCCACCCCCCACCCCCTAGAATTTACAAAACTCCCAACGATTTTTAAACTAGAACACACGCTCTCTCTGTCCACAGGCCTGGCTGAGTAGTTCCTTGCAGCATACACTCACTAGTACTGAGCCCTCCAACCCACTGTATACCACATTATCCTGGCACATGTAACTTCGCATATTCCTAAGAATGATAACATAACTGATGAACAAAAATAGAGCCGGAGTCATAGAACCATTGAACAGACCTCCAACCTAAGAGGGAAGGCAGGGAGGGGGTGAGGGGGGTAAGAAATTAACCAAAGGGTTTGTGAGCATAACCAATGGACACAAACAGTAGGGGGGTAAGGGCATGTGCTGGGGGGTGGGAGTAGTTGGGGGGGCCAATGGGGGGGAAATGAGACTTATATAATACTTTCAACAATAAAGAATTTAAAAAAAAAAAAAAAAGAATGACACCCGTTACCAAAGTGATTAAAAAGAGCCCGGCCGGCATGACTCAGTGGTTGAGCATCAACCTATGAATCAGGAGATCAAGGTTCGATTCCCGATCAGGGTACATGCCCAGGTTTTGGGCTCGACCCCCAGTAGGGGTCTTGCAGGAGGCAGCCAATCAAATGATCTCTCTATCATTGATGTGCTATCTCTCTCTCCCTCTCCCATCCTCTCTGAAATCAATAAAAATAAAT
>NW_005871075.1:4995652-4997573 GCF_000147115.1 Myotis lucifugus | reverse complement strand
TAAAAAAATAAGACAATGTTTTCAGGGAAACACTGTGTATGTATATGTTTGTGTGTGTTTGTGCTCCTGTGTGCGTTGTTCTGTGTATGTATTTCTATGTGTAAGCGTGTGCTGTGTGTGTGTGTTCGTTGGGAATGGTAAGAAATGGCTGAGCCCGGCCTTTCAGGGTTAAAAGTGTTAATAGAGTTCTTACTCGCTGTGGGCGTAGGCCGCGTGGACAATCACACAGATGATACCGTCCATCATCTAAGTTTATGCTTTCACAACAGGAGAGGCTCTTCTCTAGGAATGTTCCTCGTCTGGGAAATCCTGAACTCGCTAAGGAAAATAAGAAGGGTTGAATCCAAACCCTATTTCGGTTCATGCTTTCCTAGAGGCTGAAGGGGTTGCACAGGATCACTGCCGCTGCTTCTCATACTTACAAGGACAGACAGCCCGCTCTCCTAGCTAATGGTGGGTTGTTTCACTAGTGACTGTCTGTGCGGTGCTAGAACGTGTAACGGACCGCTACAAAGGCTCTTTGTCTCGCGTGATGCATGTTTTGTAAATGACTGAGTGTAACAGAGCTCTGCTCATGTCGGGACTCTTATTGAATTATAGATGGCAAACATTAAAAATGATCTTAAACTATGCATTTGCTCTAGGATCGAGGAGGAACTTCACATCATTTTCTTTATGTGCCTAGTAGATTAAAAGATTTCCTTTATGTTAATATGCAAGTTTATTGTTCTTGTTATCTTCATCTAATGGCCTAAGGAACCAGGTGAGACAATTTTGTGAGTTTAATGATCACTGGCATAGAGTACACGTGAGGGTCACTCAGGACATGCCATCCCTTTCAAGGCACTTTGCCAAAAGAGCCTGGAGTTAATTAATTAATACTGAGGAGTCCCCTGCCAGTCCCAGCTTTGAGAGACAAATAAAATAAGATAAAATAAAATAAAATAAAATAAAATAAGTCTTCTAGGCTGTAGGCCAACACACCTCTTCCATGAAAATTAAAAACCTAATCAGAAATCTGATATCAGATGTCCTTTTTCAAAGAGTAGCTAATATAGACTTCATTATGTGGGATAAAGGGAAAGCACATGGTGGGCCCAGTCACAATCTATGGCATCTGTATCATTCTTTATCATAAATCAAGTTACCATGATAGCCATGTGGGAGTCTGTGTTGCTACAATATAGCTTCCGTAGATCATGATGTCACATTCGGGACAGACCCCGTGCTCACCTGACAGGTAATGCTTGGGCAAAGTGTGCAGCCCGACTTCCCCTTGCATGAACACTGAGCCCAGGCCATGGGCAAAGAACTAAAGAGGAGAGGATGGTTAAGGTTTCCCCATCTGCTTCTACAAACCATAGTCTTAGCGAGCATGTGGAGAAAAAAGGAAAAAGGCAGAGGCGAAGAGAGAGTGACTAAGAAGCTGTTAAAGAAAGAAAAGAGCCACAGAGATAGAGAGAAAGAGAGAGACGTTCAGAGAGACTGACAGGGAGCAAGCACTTCCTGGTTAACTCATCCCCCTGTTTGATTGGCTGGTTCTTGTGGACTGTTTCCCTGGCTGCAGTTGCTGTGCAACTGCTTCCTGCAATTAACTGACTTTATTTACTTTGCCTGTTCCTCCCCATTCATTAACCTCTTGTTTGCTAAGCCATCTGAGAAGCCCACAACCTTGGCTGGAGATACTAGCACACTGTACATCACTTTAAACTATATCCACTTGAAGCTCTGAAATATATGTAAATAAACATACTTATTTGTATTCTATCTACTTATGTATAAGTGTATATATTTATTTATACTTATAGGATGTATTTATAAGTTTATTTATAATTGTGTATAATATTTATGTAATATTAGACACACGTATTTCCTAAAATACTTTAAGTCCCATGTGAACACAACATCGATTTATAACAGG
>NW_005871075.1:4993633-4995552 GCF_000147115.1 Myotis lucifugus | reverse complement strand
GTATATTATGTACGTCATTTTGTTTCTTCCGACCTCTCTCTGCAATGAAAAATGAACCTGGAGAAAGCATAGGTCTGACAGTTTTAGGTAGAACATTTATATCTACATATATAAAACCTGGCAAAACAGCTGAAAAATCATAGCTACATAGTAATTTTAGTTTTATGAATGAAGGGTAACACATTGTTCTCTTTACTGACACTTTGACCAAATGGTTTAACGGGTCCTTCTTGGGAGACAAGTGTGCATCTTGCAGTGCACGGCCACTGGGGAACATAACTCTGGGGCCCATCATTCTATGTAGTGGGTAAGCAGTTAGCTTAATATAGTTGTATCAATGACCTATAACAGTTACCATAGTCAAATCTGTTTGTATGCAGCTAGAGCTCAGTAAATATTTTTTGTGGGGGTGGGGAGATGGGGACACAAGGGAGGGTTCTTCCTCTCACATTCTATTTTTAAAAGTATATATATATGTGTAGTAGTATGTATATATATGTATGTAATAAATATACGACAAATAGAACAAAATCCGTTGTTTTTTATTGTAAAGTACAGCCACTCATATTTACATGCAACATATGAAATACTATGCTATGCAATCTAAACAGTAATCAAAAGAGATTTAACAAATGAGAACTATTTAAGAAATAGTTAAGAACTATAAGAAATAGTTCTCATAGGGCAGGAAATATTCAATGGATTGATTAACTTTGAGCATAGTCTAAATTTGTACTGACTTGATGTATCTTTTTCCTTTTTTCATTTCTAAGAACCATGATTATAAAATTATTCCTAAGAAACATCTTGAATTCCCTACACTCTGCTCAGTGTTTTATTCTACATTCAATTTGAGAAAAGAAAATTTTCTTATGACAAAACATATTCACTCAGACCTAAAACTCATTCATTCTTTTCTTAAAGAGTTGGCACAATGTTTCTTTTTTTAAGTTTTTATTAAATTTATTGGGGTGACGTTGGTTAATAAAACTATGCAGGTTTCAAGTGTACAACTCCGTAATACATCATCTGTATATTGCAACATGTATTCACACCCAAAAGTCTCCTTCCGTCACCTTTTGTCCCCCCACTCCTCTTTCTGGTTTTTTTTTCTATTTTTTCTATTTTATTATTGAATTTATTGGGGTGACATCTCTAGTAAAATTATACAGGTTTCGGGTATACAATTCTACAATACATCATCTGCATACTGTATTGTGTGTTTACCACCCCAACCAAGTCAAGTCTCCTTCTATCGCCATTTATCCCCCAATACCTTCTTCTGTCTTCCCCCAACCCCTTCCCTCTAGCAATCACAATGAGTCTTTATTTTCTATTATAATCCCTTCACCCTTCTCACGCAGCCCCCAATGTCCTCCCCTCTAATAGATAACAGTCTGTTCTCTGTAACCATGAGTCTATCTCCACTTTGTTAGCTTATTTTGTTCATTAGGTTCCATATATAGTGAAATCATATGGCACTTGTCTTTCTCTGACTGGCTTGTTTCACTTAGCATAATGCTCTCCAGGTCCATTCATGCTGTCCCAAATGATAAGATTTCCTTGTTTTATACAGCCAAGTAGTACACCATTATGTAAATGTACCACAGCATTTTACCCAGTCATCTACTGATGGGTACTTGGGCTGCTTCAAAATCTTCGCTATTGTAAATAATGCTGCAATGACCATAGGGGTGCATATATTCTTTCCAATTAGTGTTTCCAGTTTCTTTGAATATATTTCCAGAAGTGGAATTGCTGGATCAAAGGTTGTTTCTCCACACTGCTTTCCATAGTGGCTGCACCAATACAAATTCCCAACAGTGCACGAAAGTCCCCTTTTCTCCACATCCTCACCAGTACTTGTTTATTGATTTATTAATGACTAGAGGCCCGGTGCAAGGATTTGTGCACTGGTG
>NW_005871075.1:4984909-4987210 GCF_000147115.1 Myotis lucifugus | reverse complement strand
CCCCCACCTAACTTCAGCAAGTATAGGAAACATACAGTTTACACGGACATCTTAGATGTATACACAAAGTGAATTTCAATCCATTTCCCAAAAATGTGTGTGTGGAGTGGCGGACGCGGTCACACCCACAGAAAGAGATAAGACAAAGCCCTTTCATCTGGCAAGTCACCAGGGTGACTCTGAGTTGAAAAGGATGTAAATGATAAGGTTCAACTTTTTATAAAATTAAGGGGACTGATCCAAAAATATCTACAAATGTGCCAAGCCTTTGAGATCATTTCTTCTCATCTATCTATGGTAGGCGGAATAATGGCTTCCTGAAGATGTCCAGGTCCTAACCCCTGGAACCTGGGAATATGTTAGGCTACATGGAAAAGGAGAACTCAATTGCAGATGGAACTAGATTGCTCATCAGCTGACCTTGAAACCAGGAGATTATTCTGGATTATTCAACATGTCCCAATGCAACACAAAGATCACCTACACCTGGAAGGAGGGGCCATAGGAGGGAGTCAGAATAACGTGAGATAAAAAAGACTTGACCCACCCTGATGGTTTGAAGAGAATTAAAGGGGCCAAGAGCCAAAGCATGTGGGCAGCAACAGAGCCTACCCAGAGTGAGCAGAAAGGAACCCAGCTCTGCCAACACCCAGATCTTAGCCTGGTGGGACCTGTGTCAGACAGCTGGTCCGCAGAACTATAAGAAATACATTTATATTGTTCTAACCAACTAAGTCTTTGGTTATTTGTTATGGCTGCAATGGAAAACTAATACACCATCTGACACATCTTTAGTAATCAGTTTTTAAGAAGTAATAATATATCTGAATTGATAAATCTTTTTTTAATATATTTTTATTGATTTCAGAGAGGAAGGAAGAGGGAGGGAGAGAAAGATAGAATCATCAATGATGAGAGAGAATCATTGATCAGCTGTCTCCTGCAAGCCCCCCACTGGGGATCGAGCCCACAGCCTGGGCATGTGCCCTTGACTGGAATTAAACCTGGGACCTTTCAGTTCCCAGGTCAATGTTCTATCCATTGAGCCAAACCGGCCAGGGCTGAATTGATACATCTTTACTGGTACTGGGAGTTTGTCCTTTCAGTATGAAGAGAATGACATAAAATTAATTTATCAGATTAACACTTCACACTACTGCAGTGGTTCTCAACCTTCCTAATGCCATGACCCTTTAATACAGTTCCTCATGTTGTGGTGACCCCCAACCATAAAATTATTTTTGTTGCCACTTCATAACTGTAATTTTGCTACTGTTATGAATCGTAATGTAAATATCTGATATGCAGGATGTATTTTCATTGTTCCTTTTTGAACATAATTAAAGCATAGTGATTATTCACAAAAACAATATGTAATTATATATGTGTTTTCCGATGGTCTTAGGCGACCCCTGTGAAAGGGTCATTTGACCCCAAAGGGGTCGCGACCCACAGGTTGAGAACCGCTGCTCTAGGAGGTTGCAATATATTGGGGGGCGGGTAATGACAATAAATGGTTAATTATGATGCCAGGTAGAATGAAGTAAGTAGGGACACACACATCATGCTCAAGAAATAGAAAGATTATGGAGAAGGAAATGACATCCTTTGAGCTTTTACTCTGTGCCTTAAACCCTATGAGACATTTTATTTATATCTTTCACAGTCATGAACAATTCTGGAAGGGATATAAAATAGTCCTTATTTTATTGTTGAGTCAATTAAGGCTCAGGAGTTTAAGGAAGTTGCTCAAGGTCACACAGTAAACTTTAAAGCTGAGGTTGTAAGCTTTAAAGCTTCCGTACTCATGGGTTCCCCTCAGCAGCCATTCTCCAGTGACCTAGTGGAAGCAAGAGTTGGTCTGGTAGTCAATTTCAGTGAGGAGTTTTAAGCAAAGGGTTTATTGATTTCAGTTACTGCAGGCTAGTAGCTTTGAGTGCCTTGATTTGAATCCCAAACTCTTTGAGATCCTGACTACATATATCCCTCAAACTTATCCTCAACATGTTCCTGGGGGCACTCTGGAGTAGAAAGGAGGTGTTACTCATGAAAGACGATTGGTTATCTGGTTTCAGATTCCTTGTTCTTCCAAAGTAGCCTATTGTTTCCACTTGTCAGTCAGCTTGTCTGGATAGTCTGGAATGATAGGTGCTGGGAACAAGGTGACACTTGCTTTCGAGGGTGATCTGGTCTCAGTCGGATGGAGAGAGCAGCCCTCTTTCTGGTTAACTCTCAGGATCCACGTTGACATTCTTCTCTGATTCTGTGCTTGCTGTAAACACTGGATATGCATCAAGGAGA
>NW_005871075.1:4979397-4980684 GCF_000147115.1 Myotis lucifugus | reverse complement strand
GAATATTTTAGCAGCTAATTGCCACGTCATTTAGTCTTGGACTGACTTGTTGGTGTGCGCAACAGGAAATATTTTGCTTTCAGAGAACAAGAAAAATAGGTTTATTTGCGTTATGCTTATTAATTTGTGCAGTTATTCAGTGTCTGGTAAGTTAATGTTCAAGAAAAAATATTAACTTTTATTAAAATGTTCCATTATTTTATGTTAATGACTAGAGGCCCGGTGCACAAAAATTTGTGCACTCGGGGGGAGGGGCCCTCAGCCCGGCCTGCGCCCATTCACAGTCCAGGACCCCTTGGGGGATGTCCACCTGTCGACTTAGGCCCACTCCCCGGGGGATCAGGCCTAAGCTTGCAGTCAGACATCCTTCTGGTAGCCAGGGAGCCCTCAGGAAATGTCTGACTAAAGGCTTAGGCCCCCAAGAGATTGGGTCTAAACCGTTAGTTGGACATTCTTAGTGCTGCCACGGAAGTGGGAGAGGCTCCTGCCACCACCACTGCGCTGGCCAGCCATGAGCCAGCTTCTGGCTGAGTGGCACTCCCCATATAGAAGTGCACTGACCACCAGAGGGCAGCTCCTGCATTGAGCATCTGCCCCCTTGTGGCCAGTGCACATCATAGCAACCAGTCATTCTGCCGTTCAGTCAATGTGCATATTAGCCTTTTATTATTATTATATAGGATGTCCCTATTTCCCCCCTTTTGCCCTCTCTAGCCAGCTCTTGCCCCCCACTTCTCTCTGGCCATCACCATACTGCCAAAGGGCATTTGTTACTATGACTATTTTATTTTATTTTTTTAATATATTTTATTGATTTTTTTATAGAGAGGAAGGAAGAGGGATAGAGAGTTAGAAACATCAATGAGAGAGAAACATTGATCAGCTGCCTCCTGCACACTCCCTACTGGGTATGTGCCTGCAACCAAGGTACATGCCCTTGACCGGAACCGAATCTGGGACCCTTGAGTCCACAGGCCGACGCTCTATCGACTGAGCCAAACTGGTTAGGGCTACCATGACTATTTTAATATGAAATGAGGAACAATTATTTTTCATGTGCAAAACATGACAATAACAAACCAAATATTATCATTTTCTAAGCCTTAAAAATTCATTTCAAACTTTCTAGATAAACTACAACCAACCCTGTCCCAGAATGGGACAGGATAGAGAGCCTTTCCAACATATCCCTCTATTTCATTTTCATCGTAACACTTATTACTATCATTACCTGATATTTTCTAATGTTTTCTTTTCACTGCTGCCACAGGAAATGCTAGGGGCTTT
>NW_005871075.1:4948360-4974578 GCF_000147115.1 Myotis lucifugus | reverse complement strand
TCTCACTTCAGAGATTATGTTCAGAACTATCTATATGTATAAAAGGCTAAGTGACTGGCCAACCAGCTGGTACATATGACGCGCACTGACCACCAGGGGGCAGACACTCAATGCAGGAGCTGCTGAGCTGTGGTGACTTGGCAGCGGCAATTCTCAGGTGATGCAACCCAGAACCAGAGAAGAGGAAGCCCAATTCTTCGTGGGGCCACGCAATTCCACCTTTGACCATGGGTTATGTTGCTGTTGGGGCATTGTTGGCCCCAAAGCTGGTTTACTGCACACTTGTGTTTGTGTTCCATACCCTGTACAACAGCAACTTTGCAAAGTGCCTCTCGCACTCCCGGACCCCTATCTATCTACATATATAAAAGGCTAAGTGACCAGCCATACACCCGATGCACACTGGCAATTTAAAAATAAATTTGACTTGCGCATGCGCGATACATATAAAGCTCTCACTGGCGCCAATCGCATGCATGTGTTTCGATCTGTCATTGACGATCGTGAATTTGGTGGTTTTTGTTGACATTCTGAAGCTGAGAGAAAGCGGCGTCTGTTTTTATATCATGTCTTTGTTGTTGTTATATCATGTTGTTATTGTTTATTTATCAATCAATTTATATATTATTTTCATATACATTTTACTAATTTTCTTTCACCTCTGATACTTCTAATATAGAGAAAGGGTGAATAGTGATATTAAAATATTTCTTCTAATTAATTTCCTTTCAATGTGCATGAATCCATGCACTGGGCCACTAGTTATACTATATAATGCCATGGGTGGGAAGTGAGGGAGAATAAAACAGTATGGAGTTGGTACTGCTGAAATTCCTAGGTATCCTACTAACATACATTGTGATTGCTGTAATTAAATCTGGCTGATATACATTAAGACTGATGAAACAAATACTCTGAAAGGTTTTAAGAGAACATGCAATGTTCAGTTTGGCTTGCATTCACTTGAGATAAGAATAGATAGAGCAACAAACAGAGAACCAAACCCAGTTAAAATTAATATTACTAACCATACAATCAAGTAATTTTCAAACTTCTTATTGGAATCACTGACTTACATAAAACTAGTATAAGAAATACATTTAGATATTATCAAGTCTAACTTCATCTTACTTTAGTTAAAAGATTTCAGAGAGCTAATTAACTTGCAAATGTGTGCTAAAGCTTATACCTCAATCCCCAAATCTTAAGCTATCAGTCTTTTTAGTACATTTTACTCATAGCTACAAAAATTTTACCCATAGCTACATACATCTACTTACTAGATTTTAGGGAGTTGTTATGCAAAATAATTTAAAATGAAATTTATATAAAGACTTAGGTTGAACTTTTTATAAGGTTATATATGTACATAGATATGTTTAAAATATTTATATGAGTGTTTAATTCAGTCTACATTATTAAATATAAATAGATTATGGAACATCTTTTCACATTTCAGCTTTTGCATCTTAACACAATATTGCAGTATTTAGATTTCAAATACTGCCAAAAATATTATATCTAAACACACATTTCCTCAAATTATAAGATGGTGATGGGGAAATAGACATAAGAGTTAGGAAATCCTATATAGCACTTGGAAAAATCAAGTAAATAGGCAATTTTTAGCATTATTGAGTTGTGCTAAACTCTAAGTGTTGCTACATCTTTTTCTACTTATTTTATACCCATGTGTTATCAGGAAAATGTCACCCATATGTGTTTAATTCAATTTTACATAATCAGAGCACAATATAATAGTTGAGAAGTTATTTAATGTACAGTTTTTCGAGCTTCACAAAGCCTCCCTTCTCCCTCTGAACAAGCAAGTGGTGTTTTGCCAGGACAGAACAGAACTTGAACAGGGGGCAGATTGAGTTTGGTTCTAAACTTAGAGCACACAAATTTGAGCGACTGCCAAGCCTGCTGAAATGTGTTTTCTCCCATCTTCTTAAAGTGCATGAGGATTTCAAAGGGAAAATTGTAAAGCCTTCCATTGTGAGTTTTCTCTTATCACTGAATACTTCCAGAATTGCAAAGCACATATTAAATATAAGCTTGTGATATCTTTTATCAAGTCCTGGTCTCAGGATATTTCATTTTAGTATAGTTTCCCCAAAAGTCTATCTTGCAACATTTCTATGCAGATTCTTTTATTGAAACATAGAACCAATTATTCCTGGTCATTTGCTCTTGAAAATAATCTACCTTCAACAATCAAAGAAGAAATAAGAAGCCGGTCAGATAAATAGTTATGTAAAAAGAAAATGTATAATCAATAATATCCCTAATTGCTGATCAGACCAAAGAGTCTAAGATAATTCACCAGAGTCTTGAGGGGGGATGGGAAAGTATTAGCAAAATCAACAGATTGATCCAGACATATGGAAGGCCTGGAAGGCGACGGAGAGTGGGAGAAGGGAGAGAAAGGACATGCAAAACACGGTGCCGAGTCGATCAGTTCACTCGCTGCCAATAAACTGAAAAACATGTCATGGAGAATTTACCATTTAAACGGGATGACATTTAAATAATTCCTTTTGTTCATGTTTTTTAAACTCCTCTATCATTCATAAAGCAGTATGAATTGTTTTTGCATATTTCGATTCCTTTCAAAAACTTTTTTCACCTAATTTCAAATCTTGACCTTTTGCATTGCAGCGGAACTATGCTAAGAAGTAGTAAGGCGGCTGAAAGAGGATGAAAGAGTTAATATCTTCCCCAACAAATTATTTGATTATGAAAAAAAGCTGATATTTGGGATCATGCTGAGAGATGGGATTTTATTTCTCAATTTCATTTACTAGCGATCATTTTAACTGATTAAAGATCAGTTCTCCATTTCATCTCTATAATTCCAAGCATTTGTTGCTTTCACACTTCAATTTTTTTTTCTTTCAGGATGAAACCCAGTATGTTTGAAGATGATATTTCTACAGATTTTGCTTCAATCTTAAGCTAATTTACATATATGTATACATATATATATTCTTATCAGTTTAAATCAATATTCTGGCTCAGAATTTTAAAAACATTACCTAGCTTTTAATTCACCAAAAAGGAAGGTGATAAAATCAGCTTTTATTTCATGCTATTTGATTGAGTCATGAGTAAGAATTTGAAATATATTCCCAGTCAATTCAAGTCAGCCAACAGTTGCATTGATGATCACTTTAGCAAATAATTTATGTCATTTGCAATTTGACATAAATTTGAATTCTATCCCCATATTTGTATGAAAACTATATTATATAAATATGATTTAATGTAAGCTAGCATGTTTTTAAAAGTGGAATACTCTTAAAGTCAGGGCCATTGAGCAAAATTGCAAAAAATTAAATCAAACCAAGAAATACTGTACCTAGTTAGCACCTAACAGTCCTAGGCAGCATAGCTAGATGAGTAGCCACTGCCTCCGGCTGCCTCTGTTCAAATGCTGTTTTCATCCATTTGTGACATTAGGTAAATTTATCTTCTGTTTGCCTAGGTTTCCTCATCTATAAAGTTAGACAATCACAGTGAAACCTCAACCTGTAAACATAAGGTTGTTGCGAGAATTAAATGAGCTAATACAATGCCCGGCACACACAGTGAGAATTCGAATCTTGTTCGATATTATATGTAACCAATTTTCCCCATGGAATTCTGCAAATATAATTTTTCAGTGACCTTCCTCGTGCTTCGCTGTGAACCCACGCAATCCTTGGTGCGTGGCTATTTAAATTTTAGTTATTCAAACTTAAAGAATTTGGTAGAGTTCACAGGTTGCTCCTCCCAGCATGACGAGCCAGCAGTACACAGACTGCTTTGCAAACTCATTCTTACACTTGGCCTCTTTGGTATCCAAGGCCCACACCCTCTTCCTCAGCATCAGGCGTCCTTCTCTTCTGAAACCCGCCCTCGAACCCTGTCAGTTACTAGAGAGGCAGGTGTGTTTAACCTCCCACAATGACTGTAGATTTGTCTATTTTGCCTTTACATTCTGTCATCTTTTGCTCCACATATTTTTGAAACTATTTCATGTTATAGCATTTAGCATTTTTACATTTTTTTCTGGTGAATTAGCCCATCTTTGAATTATTCAGAGATATCTTCCAAGCTGTTTCTTTTAGTCTTTTAGATCCCTCTGTCTCATGCTCAGCCCGTTCATTAATAACAAAACAATTATACAAGATTGGTTACTATCTTGGGCTCTGTTTGAATCATATACACCATAGAGCACTCCATGCTGCGTGTTTTTAAGTATGCTATTATATTTCTGGATGGTTGAATTGGCAAAATATTGTCTTTTATGGTAATTTTATCAGAATTGACTTGTAACATTTCAACTAGCAGTGCCTTTTCATTCATACAGTCAACATTTATTAAGTACATTTCATGTGCTAGGTCTCAGCTAGGTAAGAAACACAAATAAGGAACTCTCCTAGCCTCAGGTTGGTGATAACCCACCATGTAGAAAAATTCCAGTGTTTTTTTCTAAGATTATATTATTATTCATTCTGAATATTATTATGCTGGATATTATATATGTGTATAGGGTTTTTTAATAATTTCAGAATGTTTATGACACCCATGATCCAATTTTATGAAAGTAAGGCTAGTCCTAATTCTAGGTGGTTTAAGCATGTATTTGGAATGACTGGTCTATGAAGTAAGAAATCACTGGCATGCCTGTTGTGGCTCAGTGGTTGAGCATCCACCTGTGAACAAGGAGATCACAGTTTGATTCCTGGTCAGGGCACATGCCTGGGTTGTAGGCTCGATCCCCAGTGCGGGGCATGCAGGAGGCAGCCGATCAATGATTCTCTCTCATCATTGATGTTTCTATCTCTCTCTCCCTCTCCCGTCCTCTTTGAAATCAATAAAAATATTTTTTTTTAAAGAAAAGAAACCACTGGCAAAAGTCATGTGGCTCAGTGAAAACATGAGAGAGCCAGAAATTTTTCTCCAAGATCCTCATGACCTGAGAGGATGATGGCATCAAAGAGCACATTCTTCTTGCAGAGCCCTCACTCCTTATCACACGCTTGCAGCTCCGTGGGCGCTGTCCTGGCATTACAGACACAGGGAGCTGTCTTTAAGTTGCTGCTTTCTACAAGGTACACTCTTCACGAAGCTTGTGAAGTAAGGGCTGAAGCAAAGTTTCATTGATAATTAGATTATGGCCCCTCGTCATTTCACGGGTCTCTCCATACTTCCATTTCTTATTTAATTGCTAACCTTTGCTTTCCTTTCCTTTCATCCTTTAGTAGATTGGCCCACATGGGGGGGGGGGGGGAGACACTGAACTGAGGAGATCAAAGAAGATTTAACAAGACCAGCTTTGGAAGGAAAAGATGCTGGCTCTTCTGTGAGTTAGAGTCAAGTCTGAGGATCAGCATGTCTTTCCCGCTGTATTCCGCGACCTTTAAAATCTCTCTCCCTAGAACTGCTTGCGATCAAATGGGTATACACAACCAACGCACACTTGCAGGATGAAATCCTAGAAATGCTAATTTTGTGCATAAGTACTTCAGACACTCTTCGAAAGAAATAACAGATTGATTTACGCAGAGGAAATGAAGACATTTCAAATGTTCTCATCATTATGTCCAAATCTACTGACACCAATATGTATATTTCACTAAGTTGCGAGGCATCACCAGACATATTGTGGCTGTTCAGTGAGTTCCTGATCTTTTCTTGCTCAAGACTGTGGCAGCTACGGTGGTGGAGAGAGTGACTGTCAGAGAGTGGAGTGAAGAGTTGGTGTCATCCTTCACACGTAGGAACTGCAGTGTTACATTTCTTCAAGTATAACCTACTCTCATAGCAAGTTCCTTCAGACATTGTTTTCACATACATGCACAACAATATGATAGAAAAACAAACACAAACTAGTAAAACCCAATGTTTAGAAAATGCTTTGTATAATATGCATATCTATCAACTTCTAAATGAGCAGTGTAATATATTTTGCAGATATAAAATCTGAATTTCAGCAAAGCTAAGTGACTTACTTAGGCTGGAGCAAGAACCAAAATTACACAGCCTAATTCTTTCCATTAAGTCAGCGCAAACCAACCCCAAATTGGAAATATATCTCCTTAGCATAAACACCCGTAATTGAGTTAGAATTAGGAACTGCCTCTAAATAGAAGGAAAGGAAATAGAGGTGTTTCTGGCAATATATATACATATACATACATATATATATATATATATATATATATATATATATATAATATATATTTCCAAAAAATATATAAAACTCAAAAGTATTCTAAATATAATCTGTAACAGTAACTTTCCTTGTAGCGAATGATTTTTATAAGCAGAAAATGATTTTTAAAAATCCCTAGATTATTTATTTTTTTGGACTATATTGTAACAGATAAAGATAATAGTTTGGAAATACTTATGTAGTGCCATTCACAGTTTTAAGTGTATTTCATGAATTATCTCATTAGACATAATAGACTTTGAAAGAACTATCATTGTTTCAACTTTCCAGATGAAGTCAATGAGACTCAGAGGGTTCACCATTTGTCCAGAATCATTGTTACTAGGAGGTCAAGGTGGGACTTGAACCTCAATGACACAGGTTCTGCACTCAGGATGCTAGCCCGTAGCCTAGCTGTGTCCACAGCCCCCAGTTCCTCACCACCTTCATGTTGCGCCTGTCTGAGCCAACGTCTTCTCTGGCCTGAACAACTCATACCTGCCTCACTGGCTCCCTGTTTCAACGTTGCCCGTGTACAGAGACTCCTCTCCACCGCAAGCAGCACAACCTTTTTAAAACGTAAATCCTACCATGTTTCTCCCTTCTCCTCCGAACTCGCCAGTGCTTCTCCTCACACCCAGAACACCTAAAGTTCTCTCCGTGGCCCAGAAGGCCTGGCAAGATCTGTCCCTCTTTTCAACCTCATTTCCCGCTCCAGTCACATTGGACTTCCTGCTACTCCTTAAATAAGCCTTTTTCATTTTTCTCAGGCCTCTGCGCTTACTACTCCCCTGCTTACACTATCCATCCATATCCAAGTGTCCGCTCCCTTCCTTTGGGTCACTGCTCATGTCAGTTCCTTCGCCGCCCTCTCGTAGACTATGGAGAGCGCACTCCCACTGTGCTCCATCACTGGCTGTTTTCTTAGCCTGGTCTTGTTTTCATCATTTGATTTAATGTGGCCTGATATCACTTTATTGTTTGTATTTAGTCATTGATTCGTTTATCATCTTACCATTAAAACATAAACCACATGAGGATAGAGACCTTATATCATTCATTATACTATATTCCCAAGACCCGCAAAAGTGCCTGAGAAATGCTGAGCTTCGAAATAGGTGTTGAATGAACTGCTTAATTAAATAGTTAAATTTTCTTGGAATAGATATTAAGAAATTTGGAATCACTACCAGATCAAAGGGCATGACATATAAATGTCATTGAGATATATACTCTGCAATTTTATTTCCAGGAAATTTGTGGTCACATTTTAATTGTCAAAAACATAAAAGAATCTGACAAAGGAGAGTATCCCAAACAAGGGGTGATGACTTAAGATATACAACCAATTAATGTTTGGCCTCCTCTCAGGGACATTTTTTTTCAATATAATTAATAATTGAAATTAATTAGCAAGTTTAAAAGTCCTTCTAAACTGGTAGCCTTTGGAGTAGGAGATGGCCATTAAATTATGGTGTGCGAACCATTAGCCACTGATTCCTCACGGGTACCCAGGCTCTGATCCTAACCTCAGAACTCAGGTCTGGAGGAGGAAAACAAATGACTGCAGTGTTTTCTGGACTTTAGAAATATTATGATTGACTGCATAAATTAGTAGCTTGGTAAAGCTTGTTCACAAGATATCTGAGCTGGTGTTTCTGCAGAATTATGGCACTGCTTTCACTTGAGAATTTAATGGTAAGATAAGGTCTTGGCTGTTGTTGTGTTTGTTTGTTTGTTTGTTTATCTTAATTTGATAAGGCCTCAGATCATATATTCCACCCTGAATTTAAATATGATCTCCTAGGTGCATGATATTTGTTCTCTAAGAATAAGTTCCAATGCCATTCTCTTGTGGGAGATATTATGGCAAGTGTTATATAGAATTCCTGCCTGTCAGCACACACTTTGATATTATTTTCATTACGCATCCCAACATACAAAAATGCAAGGGGGGAAAAACTATTTATCGTCAGAAAACCAGTGTCAGAAAAACTGCTGTTCAATTTCTAAAAGATGGAAAATAGTCTTAAATGTTTTGACAGAGAACAAAATTCACAAACAAATGGAGAATTTGTGAATAACAACAAAATTTGGAGAAATGTTACAACCCAAAAATATTCACCAGCTGCTTAGAAGTCAAAATTTTGGTTTCTTGTGAATCATTTAGTTCCATGGCACAATGATGACAAGAATCAATAGGAAATAGGGAGTCTAAAAAGAGTTGGTGTAGTCCAGCTGGCGTGGCTCAGTGGTTGAGCGTCGACCTACGAACCAGGAGGTCAGGGCACATGCCTGGGTTGCAGGCTCAATCCCCACTGTGGGCATGCAGCTAAACAATGATTCTCTCTCATCACTGATGTTTCTATCTACCTATCTCTCTCCTTCTCCCTTCCTCTCTGAGATTAATTATATATATATCTTAGAGAAATATGCTAATTAACCAGGACACCATAACGGGTCGACCGGACAGGAGGAGGTTGTGCACGCAGCATCAAGGGCAGGGCAGCAGGGGCCTCTGCGCATCTGTGCTGGGGGAGGACCTGATCAGCAGCAGCCATGGCTGCTTCAAGGGCCGCAGAGTGAGGCAGGGCCAGACCTGCGACTCGAGGGTGGATGGCGCTGCACGATTTCAAATCACATGCTGGGCTCCTAGTGTTAAATAAATAAATAAATAAATAAATAAATAAATAAATAAATCTAATAAAAGAGAAACATGCAAATTGACCGCACCTCCACTATGCCCCAAGCCACGCCCACCATCCAATCAGAGTGACTATATGCAAATTAACCCAACCAATATGGCAGCTGGCAGGCCACAGAGCTGGAATGAGCAGGAGGCTTGGTTGCCCTAGCGATGGAGGAAGCCAAGCTTCCCACCTGCCCTGGCCAGCTGTGGCCTCCGCTCAAAGCAACAAAGTTTCAATTATAGGAGATAAATAAATCCCAGATACCTGCTTCCAGCCAGCCTCCACTGGGAGCTTAAGTGGCTGGGCACTGTGGCCAGCCTGCAAACAGCCATCAGCCCCTCACCCAGGATGGCCACACCCTCATGGGGTGAGGGTCCCCACTGGGGGGCTGTGGCCAGCCTGCAAACAGCCATCAGCCACTCACCCAGGCTGGCCAGGCACCCCAGCAGGACCCCCGACCCTGAAGGGGGTGTGGCCAGCCTGAAAACGGCCCTCAGCCCCTCACCCAGGCTGGCCAGGCACCCCAGTGGGAACCCCCACTCTGATCCAGGACACCCTTCAGGGCAAACCAGCCGGCCCTCACCCATGCACCGGGCCTCTATCCTATATAATAAAAGGGTAATATGCAAATTGACCCTAACAGCAGAACAACTGGGAATCACTGGTCACTATGACACACACTGACCACCAGGGGGCAGATGCTCAATGCAGGAGCTACCCCTGGTGGTCAGTGCACTCCCACAGGGGGAGCTCTGCTCAGCCACAAGCCAGGCTGATGGCTGCCAGCACAGCGGTGGTGGTGGGAGCCTCTCCCGCCTCCTCAGCAGCACTAAGGATGTCCGACTGCAGCTTAGGCCTGCTCCCCGCTGGCAAGTGGACATCCCCCGAGGGCTCCTGGGCTGCCAGAGGGATGTCTGACTGCCAGCTTAGGCCCAATATCCTGTGGAGCGGGCCTAAGCCAGCAGGTGGACATCCCCCGAGGGGTCCCAGACTGCGAGAGGGCACAGGCCGGGCTGAGGGACCCCCCCCCCCCCCAGTGCACAAATTTTTGTGCACCGGGCCTCTAGTAAATAAATGAATGAATGAATGAATGAATGAATAAATAAATAAATAAATAAATAGATAGATAGAGTTGGTGTATTAGTTACACCAACATTAGGCTACAGTGAGAGTGACTAAAGGACTCCCAAATAGTACACCATGCTGAAATACAATGAACATTTAGACTTCACTCGTGTAACAATCCAAGGAAGAGTTTTCTGTCAAGGGGCAGCTCACTGCCACATGGCAATTCAAAGATCCAGGCTTATTCCACATTGTGGCCCTTTGAGCCAGTAGCCTCATGTCCGCATTCAGATGACCAAAGGAGAAAGGCAAGCTGGAGTTCTCACACCCTCTGCACCTTAGCCTGGGCAGAGCAACCTTCTCCCCGCCCACATCTCACTGTTGGGAAATATCACTTGACCACACCAGCAGCACAAAGGGTGCGTAAATGCAGTCCTTTGTAGGAAAAGGGGGGGAAATGGGTTCTGGTGACAAAAAGCCATCTCTGGCAAAGAGTTAAAGATAGACACTATTTAATATTGATATCTGTTAGAATCTGAATAATGTGGCAAAGATTGCTAATTGTCCCTAAGTCAATCTCTCTTTCTCCTATTATATGAAGGCCCCTAAATTTTAACCAAGTGCATGGGCACCCACACTAAAGAACCTTATATTCAGTGATCCTGTCACTAAGTTCTGACCAAGTGGAGTAGCTTGGAAGTGGAATGTACTATTTCTGAGTCATGCCCTTAAAGGGGAAACTCTCTCTTTCACATTTATTTCCCTTCCTGCTAACTGGGATGCGATAAGTGAAATGACCTGGCAAGCCACCTGAGACTACGTTGGATACCCTGGGCAAAAAGACTCAAGGGGCCTGGATTTTGATGCTATACCAACCTACTTATGCCCAGAAAGTTAAATGAGAGAGAAATACACTTTTATCTTATTTAAATCACTGCTTTTTTTATAAATCTCCATTACAGATGCCAAACCTATAACTAATACATATGGCAAACAATATGGAATTCTGTTCATCTCCAGTTCAACATTTAAAATGTCATAAAAAGGGAATGAAAAAAGGGAACTCAGCCAAAAATAGAAACTATAAATGTATTGATTTCAGCTATACAACATGAATTGAACTAGATATTAATGGTCTTTTTCATTAAATGTAATAAAAATAATCACCATCCCCAGTCAAGGGCTAAATTCATCCTTATTATGTTTATGAAACATGTTCCTCAGGTTAGACAATTGCCTAAAATGTCCTGAAAGGTTTCTCTGTATTCCCCTAGGACCGTGGTCAGCAAACTGCGGCTCCCGAGCCACATGCAGCTCTTTGGCCCCTTGAGTGTGGCTCTTCCTCAGCCTTAGGAGTACCCTAATTAAGTTAATAACAATATACCTACCTATATAGTTTAAGTTTAAAAAATTTGGCTCTCAAAAGAAATTTCAATCGTTGTACTGTTGATATTTGGCTCTGTTGACTAATGAGTTTGCCAACCACTGCCCTAGGATATAAGGTGGCACTACTTACCAAGAGAAGGGCATGTACCTCATCAGACCAACTCGGACTTCAGATACCCTCTACCGTGTGAATTATTCCCCCTTCACAATGTATACACAATGTGGGTTAGCTCTTAGACCCCATGCTCAACATGAATACATCAAAAGTAAAGCTCCCAACCAAGATAGGAGCACAGCTTTGATTGTGAATCTGGGATTGCTGTTTTCAGGGTTGGGTGTGGAGTACCCTTAGCAACAGATAAAGGGATGTCCGCTGATGGATACAAGAGAATGTAAAATGAAAGGCCCAAGTGGACTAAGCTCAGAGATAGGGGGCAGAAAGGGTGGAAGCAGAAAATTCCTCTGACCTTTGATGAGGATTTTTGCTGTGTGTGTGTGTGTGTGTGTGTGTGTGTGTGTGTGTGTACGTGTACACCAAACAGCTGGAGCTGCTTAAAGGGGGAACTCTCAAAAAGCAACAGGGGAAAAACCTTTGGGTGAGGATTAAAATAATTAATTAGTTAATTAGTTAATTAATTTAAAAGTTTGCAGAGCGGACACTTCGAACTCTGCAGGAGAAGGCCATAATTTTTTGGGTCATGAGTTCGGCGAAGGAGTCTCAGGGATCAGACTAGAGCAGTGGTTCTCAACCTGTGGGTCGCGACCCCTTTGGCAGTCAAATGACCCTTTCACAGGGGTCGCCTAAGACCATCCTGCATATCAGATATTTATATTACGATTCATAACAGTAGCAACATTACAATTATGAAGTAGCAACGAGAATAATTTTATGGTTGAGTCACAACATAAGGAACTGTATTTAAAGGGCCAGAAGGTTGAGAACCACTGGACTAGAGGGAGCAGAATACAGTTCTTGGTTCTTTGTCCATCTGCAGACAGAATCGTTCCTCTCTTGCCTCTTTTCTCTTATGGAAAGGCATATAAAAGCTTGTTTATGGGGAAGAGGGGAAGAAATTGCACAGCTGACTCAGCCTTCCTGCTCTTCCATTTTGCCACTTTCAGAAATGAGTCCTGCCACCTCCCAAAGCCCACTTTTGATTCTCATGGCATCAAATTATATCACACACTGCCTTCACTTCCACGTGTTATCTATCAGCTCCAAATCATTTTCCTTTATTTCCAGAAGATTTTAGCATCTGCTTCACTGTCACTTTGACCATCACCACCTTGTCCTAATTTTTGGTTACCTTAAGAGATGTGTAAATGATGCTTCCCACCCTCAGGCTCCTCAGTTTCTCGTGTCTTTTCCTACAATGATCCTGTTATTCACCTCACCTCAGTTGCCCCCTTCCTGAGTCAAAGCCAGCAGACTTCCTATTAGCCGACTTCATGAATAATGCTCTCTGAGCGCTACCTGCTATCACCCCACCCTCCTACACCATGGGGAGTCTTGCCTTTTTCACTATCCATGACTTTGATATCTTCATTCTCCTCTTCTCCTAATTTACATTCCAGGGTCAGTTATTTTATTTTATTTTTTAAACATATTTTTATTGATTTTAGAGAGGAAGGGAGAGGGAGAGAGAGAGATGGAAACATCAATGATGAGAGAATCATTGATTGGCTGCCTCCTGCATGCCTCCCTCTAGGGATGGAGCCTGCAACCCTGGCATGTGCTCCTGGCTGGAATCGAACCCGGGACCCTTCAGTCCACAGGCCGACACTCTATCCACTGAGCCAAACCAGCTAGAGCTAGGGTCAGTTATTTTAATATAGCCTTTAGATATGCCCCAACTCTCTTGCCTTTTCTTCACTTCATTATACTTGTTTGACAAAATGACCCCAATGAAATCCAACGCCTGTCTACTTGATCCCTGCATCCATGTAGCTGCACATGGCCGGAGAAACACACACGACCATGCTGACTCAGCTCCACTGAACTCAAGAACATAAATCTGAAGTGTGGCCTCCAGCTGCAGGAACCTTAACATTCTCCTTCAGTATGCACTCTTCATACTCTAGACCAGCGGTCGCCAACCTTTCGGACCTCATGGACCACCAGTGGTCCGCGGAGCACTGGTTGGCGACCGCTGCTCTGGTCCACCATCAGCCTTCATCTTACTCCTCAATTTTCAAATATCTCCTTGCCTACTTCACTCTCAGCTAACAACATGGCTATCTACTCCACAGAGAAAACGCAAACAATAAGCAGAACCTCCAGAGACTATTACTAGGTTGCTCATGTCTACCCAGAACCTATGAATATGACTTTATTTGGAAATAGTTGGATCTTTGCAGATGTGATCAAGTTAAGATAAGGTCACATTGCATTAAGCTTGTCCTTATATCCAATAAACTAAGTGTCCTTATACGAGGATAAGAGATACAGAGACACACAGAGAGAATGCCGTGTGACAGCGGAAGCAGAGAATAGAGTGATGTATCTGAGAGCCAATGAAGACCAAGAATTGCCAGCAACCACAAGAAGCTAGGAGAGAGACTCTCCCTTGAACCTCCAGAAAGAAAATCAACCCTGCTGAGACCTTAATTTCAGACTTCCGGCATCGGGAATGATGAGGAAATAAAGTTCCATTGTTTTAAGTCCCAGTTTGTGAGACTTTGTGATGGTTGCTTCAGGAGTCTCTCAGACTCTCATCTACTCACCACAGCATCTGTCTCCACAAACCTTTCCTTCCCACTTGTTAACACAAATAAACTCTGCAGTGGGGCCTCGACTTACGAGTGTCCCAACTAACGAGTTTTTCAAGATACGAGCCGTCTCTCGGCCGATTTTTTGCTTTGAGTTGCAAGCTAAAATTCAGGTTACGAGCCAGCTTCAGATACCCCACCACTAGTTGGCGTAGCGAACGTCACAGTGAATGCCACAACATCAGCCCAGCATCACGTGTCTCACTCGTTCACTTTTTGATTTGACATACGAGTAATTTGAGTTATGAGCTCCGTCACGGAACGAATTAAACTTGTAAGTCAAGGCCCCACTGTGTTAGTTCGTATGTGAATATGTATATATACTATATACACATATATATATATAAACATATATATACGGATATATATATATATATAGTGCGGGGGTGTGTGTATATCTTTCTCATCACCCATATTTGTTTTTAATTTCTGTTGGATCATTCCCAATGGCATGTAAACATGCTATAATCAATCTCATCTTAAAACCAAAATAATAATAAAATGAAAAATTTTCACTTTACCTCACTTTCCCTAAAAGCCCCCATCACTTTTTTTCTTAAAGATTTTTTTTTTATTTCAAAGAGGAAGGGAGAGGGAGAGAGAGACAGAAACATCAATGATGAGAGAGAATCATTGATTGGCTGCCTTCTGCATGCCCCACACTGGGGATTAAGCCCCAATCCAGGCATCTGCCCTGACCAGGAATTGAACTGTGACCTCCTGGTTCATATGTTGATGCTCAACCACTGAGCCATGCCAACTGGGCTCCATCACTTTTTTTTTTCTAAATATATTTTTATTGATTTCGGAGAGGAAGGAAGAGGGAGAAAGAGAGATAAAAACATCAATGATGAGAGAGAATCCTTGATCAACTGCCTCCTGCACGCCCCCTAACTGGGGATCAAACCCACAACCCAGGCATGTGCCCTTGACCAGAATCAAACCTAGGACCCTTCAGTCTGCAGGCTGATGCTCTATCCACTGAGCCAAACTGGCAAGGTCAGGCTCCATCACTTTTATTTGCTCCTCTTTGCAGCAAAATTCCTCCAAACTGCCTTCTATACCCCGTTTCATCTCCCTCTCTCCCATTTGCTCACAAATTCACTCACATTAGGTTTTGCCATTCATAAAACTGCCTTTGTGAAGGCCACCAATGGCCTCAATCTGCTTAATCCAATGATCTCAGTCCTCATCTCATTGGACAAAGAAGCAGCATCTGACACAGCTATTACTCTCACCTCTTCACTTAGCTCTTGGGACAACACATTCTCTTTTTTTCCTTCTTTGTCACCCGTGGTTTCTTTTCAGTTCCCTTTACTGGTTCCTTCTGCTACCCAATCCTTAACTGAGGAAGCCCCAGAAGAATGCCCCTTGGTCCTCTTTCCTATGCATCCCCAGTCCCATAGAGATGGCACAGATGTAAATACTGTCTAAAGTACCATAGGACTTCATTCATATGTGGAATTTAATGAACAAACTGAACTGCCAAGCAAAATAGAGACAGACTCATAGATAGAGAGCAGGACAGCTCTCAGAGGTGGGGTTATCTTTCTGGCCTTCCCTTTTACCTACTACTCCACCCATATACACAGTTCAACACAAGGGACTCCTCGAATACACTGGGCTCACCCCTCCACAAGTTTTTGCTCTAGCTTTCTTCTTTACCTAAGACACCCTTCTCCAAGAAAGCCACCTAATCCTGTCACCTCCTTCAAATCCCTGTTTAAATCTCACCCTCGAGAATCGAAGATGGCAGCATAGGTAAACACCAGAGACTGCTGCTGCACACAACCACTTCAAAAATACAACTAAAAGACGGAACGGACATCAACCAGAACCACAGGAAGGCTGGCTGAGGAGAGACTCTTCAACTAGAAGCAAAGACAACAGCATTACGAGGCTCAGAGGAGGCGCAGTGTGGAAAATATAAAGGTGCGGAGGTGCGCGCGCAAAGTGGGCTGGTGGCTGAGGGCGTGGTTGTCGTTTTCGGTCGGGAGTGAGTCTCAGACTCTGAGCTCCAGATCCGGGCGAGTCTCTAGGGACCCAGACTCAAACGGGAGAAGCAGGACTGTCTGGCTACGGTCCCTCCGAGGTTTGCAGCGGTTGCTGGGACAGAGAGGCAGAGCCCCTGGGGACGGACTGAGAGCAGCCAAAACTGCTCCCTCCGCCCGCACTGTTGAGCCCGCCCCGCCCAAGTCCTGCGCAGAGCCATTTGCCTGATCGCCTCAGGCAAAGGCTAGATTAGCACCTCCCCAGAGGACAGAAGTTTTCCACACAGCTGATTCTCACAGCCAGTCGGCCTGGTGGTCAAATCCCTCTAGTATTAACTACAACAATTAAGGCTTAACTAGAACAAGACTGCGCACAAAGACCACAAGGGGGTGCACCAAGAAAGCATAAAAGATGCGGAGACAAAAAAACATGACAGAAATGGAGGATATAGAGCTAAAAAATGCAATTTTGAGGGCTTGCAATAATGTGCTAGAAGCTGCCAATAAACTTGATGAGAGCCTCACGAAATCTAATGAGACCCTCGATGCTGTGATAAAGAACCAACTAGAAATTAAGCATACACTGACTGAAATAAAGAATATTATACAGACACCCAATAGCAGACCAGAGGAGCACAAGAATCAAGTCAAAGATTTGAAACTCGAAGAAGCAAAAAACACCCAACCGGAAAAGCAAGATGAAAAAAGAATCCGAAAATACGAAGATAGTGTAAGGAGCCTCTGGGACAGCTTCAAGCGTACAAACATCAGAATAATAGGGGTGCCAGAAGATGAGAGACAGCAAGATATTGAAAATCTATTTGAAGAAATAATGGCAGAAAACTTCCCCCACCTGGTGAAAGAAATGGACTTACAGGTCCAAGAAGCGCAGAGAACCCCAAACAAAAGGAATCCAAAGAGGACCACACCAAGACACATCATAATTAAAATACCAAGAGCAAAAGACAAAGAGAGAATCTTAAAAGCAGCAAGAGAAAGAGACTCAATTACCTACAAGGGAATACCCATACGACTGTCAGCTGATTTCTCAACAGAAACTTTGCAGGCCAGAAGGGAATGGCAAGAAATATTCAAAGTGCTGAATACCAAGAACCTACAACCAAGATTACTTTATCCAGCAAAGCTATCATTCAGAATTGAAGGTCAGATAAAGAGCTTCACAGATAAGGAAAAGCTAAAGGAGTTCATCACCACTAAACCAGTATTATATGAAATGCTGAAAGGTATCCTTTAAGAAGAGGAAGAAGAAAAAGGTAAAGATACAAATTGTGAACAACAAACATGCATCTATCAACAAGTGAATCTAAGAATCAAGTGAATAAATAATCTGATGTACAGAATGAACTGGTGATTATAATGAATCAGGGACATAGAAAGGGAATGGACTGACTATTCTTGGGGGGGAAAGGGGAGTGGGAGATGCGGGAAGAGACTGGACAAAAATCGTGCACCTATGGATGAGGACAGGAGGTGGGGAGTGAGGGCGGAGGGTGGGGCGGGAACTGGAAGGAGGGGAGTTATGGGGGGGGGAGAGGAACAAATGTAATCTGAACAATAAAGATTTAATTAAAAAAAAAAGAGAAAAAAAAATCTCACCCTCCCTACACCGACTCTCCTACTTACCATTACTGTTTTTTATTCGCCCTGAAGGCTCTTGACTTCCCTTACCTAATCTACTCTTTCTTTTTGTCCATAGTTCTCATCATCTCAAATACAGTGTGATTTAATTATTTATTATTTTATTAATTACTAGAGGCCCAGTGCACAAAATTTGTGCATGGGTAGGGTCCCTAGGCCTAGCCAGCAATCAGGGCCGATCAGGGCCTTCCTTCCCATGCACGTGGGCTGGCTTCCCTCTGGCCCCAGCTTCATCAGGAAGGACGTCCAGAATGGCATCCGGAAGACATCCGGTCTAATCAGCATATTACCCTTTTACTATTATAGATGGTCTGTCTTCCTGCTCCAGATGCCAAGCTCCTTGAGGGGAGAGTATCTGCTTTGCTCATTATGCATCCCAGGCACCCAAAAGAGAGCCTGGTTCACAGTGAGCATTCAAGCAACACTTGTTCTTTAGAAGGTCGGAGTGATGGAGTCGAGGTGGCAGCTCCTTCACTGATCCGGCTGAGTCTAAGGTTCCATGATCTAATGCTAAGGTAATGCATGGATTACCTAGCCTTCCATTTTATCTCTATAAATATAATCTCGGGCAATTTGAGCTTTAATGGATTCAGGTATTTTATTCCTTATTAAGTACTTAAAATGCAGCTAAACTCTGTTGCCAATTAAATGTGTAATCACATATCTTAGCTGATAGTCCATCTGGGAGTAGCACTGATAGCCTCTTATGACAATAGATTTGTCTAATAAGGATGCCTTTTACACTTGAAGGTGGACCAAGGGATCACCATCATCGTGGCCAAAAATACATTTTGAATCTCTGTTAATACTTAGTAAAAATCGATGATGAAGTATTACAGCATACAACATACTTAAAATATTTTAACTTAGCAAAAGTAATTACCTAAACTCAATGCTGGCTGTAGCCACTTAAATAAGAATTAATAAAGAACACACAGGAACATTGCTTTGAGCAATGTTCTCTCCTGGTGTATATGCCTCTACTCGTAATCACTTATAGCAGCACAATCTCATGACTGTAGTATATGTGGTGATTGATATGTCAGAATATTTAATTAGTTGCTGTCTTATGAGGCAACATAGGCCAAGTGGTGGGAAAGGGAAACTAGAAAAAATAGTGAAAAGACATTTCATATTGTGACTACTTAGGGAAATTGCACCTGAGAAATAATTATGAGCTATTTATTGCTACAATGGGCTTCAGATCCCACAAAGAATGTCTATGCTAAACCCAAAAGCAAGGTGCATGTGTGTCAAAAATGACATTTTTTAAATGTTCTTAAAGTGCTTTGTCATTTCCCTGGTTTAGCTAGGAAGGCAGGCATTCTTGTAAAAAAGAGAAGCAAATCTTCAGGGATGTATTAAATTTAAATTATATTTCAAAGTATCTTGTTACTTCCAAGCAACTTGAATATAATAATAAGTGTAGTGGGGGGCCTTGAGCTTTGTTATTAGAACTAATAATAAGAGCTGACAATGGTCCATTTGAAGATACCTCTACTCCAAGTGTATTTCCCATAAAAGAATCTGTGGGGCCCGGCTGGCTTGGCTCAGTGGTTGAGCGTTGACCTGTGAACCAGGAGGTTGTGGGTTCGATTCCCGGTCAGGGCACATCCCCAGGTTGTGGGCTCGATCCCCAGTGTGGGGGCTTGCAGGAGACAGCCAATCAATGGTTCTCTCTCTTCATTGATGTTTCCATCTCTCTCTCTCTCCCTTCCTCTCTGAAATAAATAAAAATATATATTTTTAAAAAATAATAATCTGTGGAACACTTGTAGGAGGCCTTTAAAATATAATGTATTAAAAATATATGTATACACACTGGCTGCCATTATTATTCCAATGGATTAAATCTGCAAAGAAAGAAACATCAATTGAGCTATCAGCTGTTAAAGTGTGTATACATTTTGGGGAGCACCTGTGTATGTATATATATATAAACTGATATATATTTCTCTAGGAGGCTTTATAATATACATCACATGCCATCCATATATATAGAATATGTCATTGAGTATAAGTGTTTCAAACATTGTGGAGGGTTAGCCTCCTTTTGTGCTAAAACTCATCTTGGTAACTACTTAATCTGAACATTTTTAGACAACAATATAGAATTGAAAATTAAAATGCGACTCTCCCCATAATTTTTGAATAAGACAATGTCACTGTATCATTAGAAACTTCATTTGAGATCACATGTTGCCACACCAAATAATGCTATCCATCATTGTCCTTAAAAAATCTATTTCTCAGGGTGAAAGAGATAATAGCTAACTTCCGTGTGTAGCATTGAAGTAGGATGTTGCACTGATCCACAGAGAAAGAACACATCTGCCTCCTCTCTCTAGCCCTCCTTGCATTCCTCTTTCTGTGTTTGTGCAACACATTAGAGGTGTTCCCAGTCTCAGAGCTGGAAATATCTTCCTATATGATGTACCGCCCAAAGTCAGCCAGAAGAACCTGACAAGTCTGGTTATGCCAATGCCCAAATTCATTCATTTAAGAAAATATATACTGACTTCCTGTGACGTGCTGAGCAATATGTTAGAAACTAGGCACAAAGGAGCAAATAAGATCAACGTGATTTTCATGGTTTACAATTCAATAGGGAATAAACTTTCAATCAATATCATTTGTCTGAATGAATTAAATGATGCAAAAGAGCAGGCTGTGACCGAGCCTGGAGGAGGGTTCTATGAACACTCACTGGGAGGGTCACTCTTAATGCCCCATGACTCCTGGCATTTTCTCCCAACTGCATGTAGGACAAGTGCTATGAGAGTTGCAAGGGTGGTCAATACAGCAAGCCCTCACTCAATGTTGTCAATAGGTATTGTGACTTTAAGCACAATAATGTATAACAAAACCAGTTTTACCATCGGCTAATTGATATAAACAAGCGTTAAATTCCTATGGTATCTCATCAACATTATAAAATGACTAGAGGCCCGGTGCATGAAAATTCATGCACACGGGGGGGTCCCTCAGCCCCAGCCTGTACTCTCTCACTGTCTGGGACCCTTGGGGGATGCCCACCTGCTGGCTTAGGCCTGCTCCCCGAGAACAGATGATATAAAAGAAATAATCATATCCTTGGGTAAGGATTTTTTACAAAGGTAATAGTCGCATGAAAATTCACTGCCAGTGGGGCTGAGGGGACTGGGGGACTCAGGCAGCAGGTGCACCCCTCAGCCCCACCTGGGGGTGGGCCCGGCCATGCCACGCACCTGCCGCCCCCCAGCGAGGCTGAGGGGACTGGATACCACCATCTTGTGGCTGTGGGCACCTCCATTTGTGAGGGCAGAATGGTCAATTAGCATATTACCTCTTTATTATATAGGATGATGTTGAACAAAATGACACTAGTTGAGGGCCTGCTGTATCGAAGACAGCTTAATGAAGTCACATGGGAGTCACTGCTCCCAAATTTGTCTGCCATCTGAAGTCCGATCCTCTTTATCTAGTGACTCAGGGGTCTTCACAGGGTAAAAAAAGGGAGAAGATGCCATATCTACCCATGGATTAGGGACCAGTACACATCACATGATTTTGGAACCCTATACATAGGTCCTATGAAATGATAGAAATCATCCTATCTCATTCATAAACTCTTATCAGATGACTCCAGATTTATCCCCCTAACATGGACAGTCCACGCTGTGGAGCCTCTTCTCACTGTTTTGTTCTGTGTGGCTTTACCTCCTGAATTAGACAGAGGCTTCTGACGGGGGCAATTTTAATTTTTACCACCAATCTCCCAGGACTTATCAAATACTTCACAACTAGTAAAGGAATATTTACAAATTGATTGGCTTCTATAAAAACAGCCTATCATGCAACCTACTTTACATGCAACATACTATACCTATTCTAAGCTGGCCACAGTGTCGTGTGCCATTGGATTCATCTCATAACTACGCCATAATAACTCATTCTGTTAATAATTATCAGACTCTGCTGGGCAGATTGTACCCGCTCCTGGAATGCAATCAATTACTATTAAGCACTGAGTGTGATGAGTATGTGTTCTTGCTAATCAGGACTAGCATCCTCCAATCTGAGGCCAACCTGTAAACATTTTCTTAAATCTTTCTCTCACTGCCTTCCAAACTGGGCATACCATATCGGAAGCACATCACAGACAACCAAATCGGTTGTGTCCAAAAGAACTCCTTAATCCTGCCTTCTTCATGAAGAAAAAAAATCATGAATATAAAGTTAAAAGAATAAACCTAGTAAGTAAGCTTTGAGAGCTATACATTGCATTTCCATAGAAATGCAAAAAAAAAAAGTTATGCATTTGCAACAGGCCTCTCTGGCCAAACTTTGGATGTTTCCTAGGCCGTGGTGATTGAATCACAGTTAGAGATTCTGATTGGGGTGTATTTGTTGTTTCTTTCTTTCAAAGCCCCAAACCTTCTGGCACCTACCGCTGGCAGAGCCACCCTGCACGTCAAGCCTTCGATCAGATTGCCAGGCCCGTGTGATGCCGTCCACAAAGCTGGCTACGCGCTACGGCAGTTTGCATCCAGTACAAAGCCTCTCCTAAGGAAAGAGGCCGGAGGCACGTTTGGATGGCAGAGGCAGCCTCCTGCTCCATTCCCCTGAACGGTGGCCCTGGTTCAGTGCAGATAGGGGTGACTGCCAAGAAAAGGCAGCAAAATGAAAACGCTCTGTTATCGTCTAGTTAAGTGGTGGGGTGTTCAGACATGAAGCATGAAGCTCAAGGAAACATGTTAGCTTAATCTTGAAGGCAAGTGATGTACTTTGTACCGTCTCAAGGCGTCTTTTTAATCTTTATTTTCTGTATCGCAGAACAGCTTGCTTGCTTGGAACCACTTAGACACAAACCATGCTGTCCCACAGGCACTGAGCAGAGGAAGGACGGAGATGACAGGGCAGGCGAGCAGGAGGGGAGCTTTCACGCAAAGCAAGAGCCACCATGAGCCCAGTCCCTAACCCGTGGTGAGAACAGAAGTGGGAGAACCCCGTCCGAGGAAATGTCTTCGCCTTCGGGTTTTTGAGACGCAGAGCAGGGATGAGTCGCATGGAGGAAAGGCTTACAGATTCTCAGACCCTGAGAGGCAGACACCGAGCCATCGGGAGGGGTGGCTCGTGGGGGACACGCCCGGGGGAAGCGGACATCCTGCGACTGAGAGACCAGCTTCTGAGGGAGAGGCGCAGAGAGAAAATGTGTCATCGGCTCGTCTGGTGACACGGAGCACACGCTTCCCAGGAACCCTTCCACCCGGAGAGCCCGCGTTCGCGTTCTCCACCGCTGAGCCAGCAGCAGGCACTTAACCTTTTCTATTTTGAAACTCGAAAGGAAAGTGAACTCAGAGGGAGATTTCATCTCAGGGCCCAGCCTTCAACTTAACTTTCCTGTATTAGAAGATAAACAGGCAGGGGCCGGTCTCAACGGCCCAGAGGAGAAAGCACATGCGATCATCCCCAACTGCTTTCCTCGCCCTTTTTCCAGGAACAATCAACAACGAAAAATACTTTAAAAGTTAACCCCTATGTTCTGCTAAATATGTAACTAATGAATAAAAAAGAAAAGGCGTAGATGGTGGTCCTCACCATGATTACTTTTGACTTTTTTATTTAGTATATTTTTATTGATTTCAGAGAGGAAGGGAGAGAGAGAGAGAAACATCAATGATGAGAGAGAATCATTGATCGGCTGCTTCCTGCAGGCCCTACACTGGGGATCGAGCCAGCAACCTGGGCAGGAATCAAACCATGACCTCCTGGTTCATAGGTAGATGTTCGACCACTGAGCCACACCGGCTGGGCTGACTTTTGACTTTTAAACATTATATACACAGATATGAGGCTTTCCACCACACTCAGAACACATTCCATCCCTAGGATATGTCAAAATGCTGATTTTTCTCAAGGCCAGTGTTGAAATAGGGATAAAAAGGATGTATGTTCCTAGAAGTTACCATGATACAAGCAAAGAAATAATTACACTGACTTGCGGGCCAGAGGTGTTTAGGTAGAGGCTTTGACAACTTAAAATATTTTACATAATCCTTAAAAAACAAAAACACAAGTTTGTGAATACAGATGCCTTCTAAAGTTTTCAGTAGAAGTGGCATTATTAGTGACTGAAAAATAACTTGCTGTTTTTAATTAGCTTGGACAACACTGACAGGACACTCCTGCTCGCTCAGCATACAGTCCTGGGCTCCTCCCTTGCCGGGCACTGCTCTCGAGTGTGTAACAGCGACAATGCACAGGGAGGGAATATTCTTGTGGGGGAGAGAGAGGAAACAACTCAAATACACAAAATCACTGCAGGTACGGCCTGTTTTGCTACAACACTTGTTTTGACAACGGGAGTTTGTTCCAACATGATTGATACATTGGGGACCAATTGGAGCATAAGGAGCATAAGGCACGTTTTGTTTTGCTTCCATGTGACATTATCTTGCAAGAAACGCTGGATGAACCCAATATAGCTGCACACAGCTCAGCCAAGCCAATGAGGAAAACACAAACGCAGCATCCGCACACCTTGAATGCCTACCAGCTCCCTCAGCTGCCGCCTGTGTTACCGGCCACCCACCCACATCTAACGTTACAACTTTCTTCTGTGTCGGCAGCCTCCTTCCACCACTTGACAATCACGTGCCAACCCCAACTCCACGTCCTCAAGCCAGCGCCGGCCCTCTGCCTGGCCAAGGGCCGTCACTACTGTAGCTCTCACTGATGCAGCCGAACCATTTAACCCGGACAAATCATGCTGGCCTTTTCATTCAGGTTCTCTTTTTGTTCAACGTGTCACTGATCAAGTTTCGGGTCTTGTGCCCTGACCCCCTTCTCCCATAAGCCCTGTGGTGTTCATTGGGTGGTTTTGCATGACAGATGGTGGCATCACTAACTATAGTCATTAGTGTTTGGGAGAAAAGATGCCAGGGAGTAAGAGAGAAAGGAACGGGGAGATATACTCAGACTCGCAGGCCAGGGAAGGCTGTTCTCAAAAAGTGACCCTGAACAAAAACGTAAAGGATATGAAGGAGCCATCAGGGCTGGGGGCCGGGTGCCCTAGAGAAGGCGGAGGAGAGGGTGGAGACCACAGTCCCGCGAAAGCATGAGGCTGGAAGACTTAAGGGCGTGACCATGTGAGCCAGGGCCTGTGGTGCCGGCCCCAAAGGCCCCGCAGAGAGTCCTGGCATCAGTGGAGGAGGAAGAGGCATGCCGGGTCTCCCCACAAAGGGGCAGCGAGCGAATGCTCTTCTGTTGGGAGCCTCTGGGGGGGGGGGTGGAGAATGTGGAGAAAGGAAAAAGGAATGAGATCCGGGAGCCCAGTGAGGGACCTTCCCAGCACGTTTGCAGGAAAGTTGATGTTTTCTTGGACAGGTGATGACGTAGCTCAGAAGCAGAGTGAATAAACTCTCCTGAATGATGCACATTCTGATGCTAAAGAAGGAGAAACCAAGGATGCAGGACTGAGCTACTCTATGAGCTTTGGTGGCATCCCACACACACCCATGCAAACACCTGCAAACACCTCTGCCATCAGGGTCCTCCCCGAATGAAGGCTTTGACCCTTGCTATGTGCTTTGTTTATGTTCACTAACTCCTGTCTGAGGCAGGAAGAGGGGGGAGTTGCTGTCAGTTGTGCATCTAGAAAGTGGCAGAGTTGGGAATGAAAACCTGTTGGTCTCAGAAAGCTCGAGCTTCTGCCCTGGTGGGGGTGGGGGTGGGGGTGAGGGTGAGGGAAAGACGCGGGTGGGCATGAAGGAGTCACTCTGCCGGGAAAGGATAGCATGTGGCACACACAGGGCGCTCAAGGCGGCTCTGCACCCTCCTGAGGCAGCAGCACAGAGAGAGATCTTACCTTCCCTCTCCCGCCCAGATAGAGCGTTCTCCCCTAGTTGGTGAGACAGGTACTGAATGGCAACTGTGCCGTTCTAGAAAAAAAGAATGCGTGGCTATAAACAGGAGCCCATTTTCTCCTACAAGCATGGCGTGTGCAGAGAAGGTAGGATGAAGGGGGTGGGTGTTGTTTAGACTCAGACAGCCACGCTGCTTCTCCAGGCCGACACAGCTTCCAGGTGAGACACCTCCCTTCATGACTCTTTCTTTGCCCGTTAGGTGAGCATTTACTTTGTGCTGGTCTACAATCTGGCTTTCCCGTCTGTTAGGAGGAAAAGCAAAGAAGCCAGCAGGTGAGGCTCCCTAAGAAAGTCCATGGTGCATTCTTTATACGCATATATCACTTTCTCTTTCAAGACAGAAAAGAAGGCTCCCCTCCCATATGTCAGTGCCCTGGGTGCATTTAGACCTTCGTTAAAGGGAAGAACAAAAAATAACCAGGAAATGTCTTAACATAAAAGAGAGAGAGAGAGAGAGAGAGAGAGAGAGAGAGAGAGAGAGAGAGAAAACTTAGTAGAAATGTATCTGGTTCTGACATGAGAGGCAAATGTCCCCATCCCCACTGACAT
>NW_005871075.1:4927873-4948192 GCF_000147115.1 Myotis lucifugus | reverse complement strand
GGTCCAAGCCACAGGTGCAGACAGCACTAAAAAGTAAAAATTACGCGCAGACGGAGGCCACTTGATAGAACAGGAAGGAGAAAAATCTAGGATCGGTTTCCAATCAATAAATGGACTAACTACCGTCTATTCACCGCTAGCACCTGTTGTTTCTTCCTCTCTCTGGTTCACCACGAACAAAACTGTTTTATTTGTAAAAGATGCCGTGTGTACCCAGGACCAGCCCTGTGCCTATTGTGAACTACGCCGAGGTTGTCTGCGGTGCCCTCCCTGGCCAGCTGGCCCTGCTGCTTCCTTTCTCTCCCGGCAGGTGTCAGGGCCCCCTTCTTTTGGCCAACACTTCGATCTGAGCCTTCTCTCGGTCTCCTGGTTTCGCAAATACTTCTTCACCACCTAGAATGCAAATCACTGTGCTGAGCAAGAAGTGAGAGGCTGAAAGAGCTGTAAACAGCCATCGCCCATATTGCTACATGCTAGTGAGGGATACAAACACGGACACTAGTAAGCAAAACACAGACATTTTTTGTGATCTAACAAAAGTGTGATAAAGTGGCCATGGAATCGAGGAAGGAGGAAGACACCAGATCCAAGTAAAATTTGAAAAGCCATAGGGAAGCAGCAGCATGTGAACTATGGCTTGAAGGATGGGAAGGGCCAGGAAGGAGTTTGATTCACAGCGATAAGGAGGGAGAACACTCCAAAGGAGGAAAGGTAGAAGCAAATGTACAAAATTTGGAGGGTTTAGGAAAGGGTAGGAAGGCAAGAGACAGCATGTCATTTTGAATTCTGGATCCACCATGACTGGCTATTTGAACTCATAAAATTAATTAGCCTCTGAGAACTTCATTTCCTCATCTGCACAATTAAAATGTCCCCAACACCTACTTAGTGAGGATTCTATATGGGCCAACCTCTGTGCTTGGTGCTAAGGATCTTATATGGGCCAAGCTCTGTGCTTGATGAATGAAGAATACCTCAGAGGGTTTATGTTAGCACTGAGAACATGTATGTGAAGAACTTAGCATAGTACCTAGCAAGATGCAACTTCAATAAATAGATGCTGGTGCCTGTGGTGGGGTTTTTAGCGGTAGTGGTGGTGGTGATGGAGGTGGTGAAGTGTGTGGTGATGGTAGTGGTGGTAGTGGTGAAGAGGGTGGCGATGAAGTGGGTGGTGGTGAAGTGTGTGGTGATGGTGAAGGTGAGGATGAGGGAAAGATGCTGGTGGGCATAGGATTCACTCTGCTGGCAGGAGGTTAGCAAGAAAGTTGCCATCTCAGAGTTTAAAAATAGATGGGATATTGCCTTAATAGAAAGGAAAAATTCTAATGCACAATTAATGGCCTTAATACGACATAGATGGTGTGCAACCGGCTACGGGTTTGCAACGTTCTGAGCAGGAGAGAGGCCCTCCCAGGGCCGTGAAACTCCACTTTCTGTTCCCTCCCAAGGCCGCTCCCTGTGTAACTGAGACATCCATTAAAATCGACCTAATTCTGGACAGGCAGATGTCAAGAATAATGTACGTTGCCTGGCCGGCGTGGCTCGGGAGATCACAGTTCGATTCCCCATCAGGGCACATGCCCTGGTTGTGGGCTCAATCCCCTGAGTGGGCTGTGCAGGAGGCAGCTGATCAATGATTCTCTCTCATCATTAATGTTTCTGTCTCTCTCTCTCCCTCTCTCTCTCTCTCTGCCTTCCTCTCTGAAATCAATAAAAATATACTTTAAAAAAATAATAATGTACCCTTCTCTGTTGTTTTTTGAAAAACGTGGCCAGAGCTGCCTAAGGCTGTGACTGAGAACTCTCAACGTCTATGGCAGGAGAGGAAAACAGAGACAGGAGGCGAGTCGTGGAGAGCAGCAGCATACTGCTGAACAAGGTGCCTCCTCAAAATGCATTTCAATTTATAAATCCTATTTTCTATTGACTCACCACGTGAAAGTGCAGATGTGTTCCTCTAGAAAAAAACTGATACTCCAAAGCAAAACAAAATCACACCCTAGAGAATGCAGATTTTACATATCTAAGGGAAATGCAAAAAGCTAATAAGACCATTAATAATATTCTGTCTGTCCTCACTCCAAAACAGAGGCTATATGCTATTGCCAAAATAACCTAAATGTAATCACCTCATGTCACTTTTCTACTCATAAACCTTCCCAGCACCCATTCATGCCTGGCGTGTTCTCTACCGGAATTTCCCAAAGCCACCACTTCTCTCCCCCGTCCTCAGCAAAGGGCAGCGCAGGGTAGCTGAAACATAGCACCATCTTAGGTCGCCCTCTCACACTTTCCCTGCATCATTCCCTCCGTAATTCCTAGCAATTTTACCCGTCAATGTGTCAACGTGTCCTCATGTGGGTATTTATGTTTGGGGTCTTGCTATAAATTGACTGTCCCTACTCCAATTTTCTTCAAGTTAAAAAAGAGGTTTTATAGAAAAATTTTACAATGTAGATTAGAAAGGGGTGGAGTAGGGAGTACGCCTCAAAACATACAGGAAACTGTCTTCAAAATCTTCCTTAGCCATGTTTCTCCCCGAACTGCTCATGAGAACTGCCCTGACCTGCTCACCCGTTCTTTTCACATCCCAGCAGAAGCTGGCTCTTTTCAGACTCCTTGCTCCTTTTGTCAGATTCCTTATTCCTTCTTCTACCTTCTCTTTCCTTTTACTTCTTCATGTCTCAGAATTTCTTAAATATATTTTTTATTGATTTCAGAGAAGAAGGGAGAGAGAGATAAAAATATCAGTGATGAGAGATAATCATTGATTGGCTGCCTCCTGCACTCCCCACACTGGGGTCGAGCCCGCAACCCGGACATGTGCCCTGACCGAGAATCGAACCGTGACCTCCTGGTTCATAGGTCGACGCTCAACCACTGAGCCACAGCGGACAGGCCATTTCTCAGAATTTTTTAAAGGTCAGTTCCTATGCCAGCTCTGAAAGGCAAAGGCTATTCCTCTGAGGCCCGCCTTCTTAAGTGGTGGGCGAAGGGAAGTCAGAAAACTGATTTTACATTTAACAATTTTATTCCTGTCACAAAAGGAACACCGAGGGCAACCCAACGCTTGCTGTGCTGTCTGTACTCTTCACTGTGTGCCCACTCACCAGCTTTTCCCCGCTCCGACAAGAAAAAAGAATAAAACTCCTAAACGAAGAGTCTAGAAAACACTTGTTAAATGAATGAAGAATTCACCTTTCTCAAAACTGGGCCTACGCGCTAGGTATCGTTGGCTTTTGAAAATTAACTTGCTGACCCACTGAAGGGAAGGAAGACTGCAGACATACAGCAGAGGCGATGATGCACATGACACAGTGGATGAGCGGGGAGAGGAGCACATTCCGAAACCATGGCAAAGGGGCCGGGAACTCTGTGAAGTGAGTCACCAGGCAAGCCTCTCGTCTGAAAATTCCACCAGAGCAAGTTTCTAACCAGGAATGTCACCGAGCCGCCTGGCTGGGCCAGAGCAGGACTGAATTCTCCTGACGTGTGCGAGCACCACCACCATCTCCCCTTCACGTCATCCCACAGTGATTCACTGAGCACCGACTATGTGCGAGTTTGCTCCCAGGGCCGAGCCAGAGCAGTGGACAAAGGAGAACAAGCATATTGAGCAAATAAACAAAGAGGATGAGCAAAACCTACGTTACCTTAGAGAACGATGAGCTCTCTGGAAAGCAGGGACAGGAGGCAGGGAGTGAGGAGAGCCGGTGGAGTGGGATGGAGTGGTTCCGGGTTCACAGGTGGGTCAGGGTCACATCTCAGTCAGGAAGTGAGGCAGCACAGAGCAACGGAGACCTCGAGGGGAGAGCCCTCGAGGAGACCTGGAGTGTGGCTCAGGCCTAGTAGGACCATATTGGATGAAGGTGACGTTTCCACAGGAGAGAGAAACCAAATCCCTGTGCTAGCGACTGACTGTGTGGTCCATGAGAAGAACCCATCTCAGAGATGGAAGAGACCTACCTGCTGATTGGTATTTAATCACAGAAAGCAGTGCAGCCATAACTGGTTTGGCTCAATGGATAGAGCGTCGGCCTGCGGACTCAAGGGTCCCGGGTTCGATTCCAGTCAAGGACATGTACCTTGGTTGTGGGCACATCCCCAGTAGGAGGTGTGCAGGAGGCAGCTGATCGATGTTTCTCTCTCATCGATGTTTCTAACTCTCTATCTCTCTCCCTTCCTCTCTGTAAAAAAATCAATAAAATATATTTTTTTAAAAAAGAAAGAATGAAAGCAGTGCAGTGGTGACTGAGTGACATGGTGATTGCAGGCCCCGCCTGGCTTTAGCCCAGCGTGCCCCTGGGTGTGAGTGAGCCTGGGGTGGCAGTTCTACAACACTGGGACTGCCTTCTAACCAAGACACCTCTTCTGGAGATTCAGCTTTGGACAGGATCTATGCTAACCTTGTTATGAACAATGAAGAATTCCCTCCCTTATCTTTTCTCTTACCGTCTCCTCTGCTCTAAACTCTCCATCTTTATTAATAATCGTATTGTGTTTATTCGAGTTTAAAGCATCTCTATTTCATTCTGGAAGCAGTTTCACAGCGAGTTCATCTTCGTTCTGTCTTTAAAGGGATTAGATGCTCACCTCTAGTCCCTTCTGCCGGCATAACTTTATTTCACAGTTACATCCACCCTCTCTTCGTTGTAGAAAATTTGTCTTCTCTTATATTTTGGGGGTAGCATTGTTCCTATGTTGCATCAGCATTGCCTGCTCTCCATTTTTATTTTACTTGGCTAATTGCTTCCACCTCCCTTTTCCTCTGCATTCAAAGGAATGGTTTCAAACGCCTTCTCTATAACTTTGCTGTAAATATTGTGGACAGATACCACCTTACACAAGTGAACAAACCAGTAATGAGGCAAATCAATGCCCAGGCCTGACATAATACACTGAGAAAGAACACGGCATCGCTCCTGCCAAAAGTGGATAATATGAATCAAATCATGAGGAAACATCAGACAAACCCACACGGAGGTACGTTTTACAAAATAACTGGCCTCTACTCTTCAACCGTGGAAGGGAGTGGAGAGATAAAGACGGATGAAATGTTCCTGATTAAAAGAGACGAGAGACAATTAAAAACAATGCGCAATCCTGGGTTGGATCCTGGACAATTTCTTTTCTGTAACGGGCACTATTGGGCCAACTGGCAAAATGGGAATAAAGTCTGCAGATTGTGTCACTGTTAATTCCACGCTTTCCTCGTGCATTGTAGGAAGGTAAGATAATGTGCATATGTTTAGGGATATACGTACTCTCGTATTTAGCAGAAAATAGGCATCCTGCTATTAGATCTTATCACAACATCTTATAAATGTTTCAGGAAAAAATAATATGTCATATACACATGAGTGTGCATTTGTGTGTGTGCTCATAAGTACAGAAAGAGAAAGCAAATTTGGCAAAATGTTAATAATTGGGAAAGCGTGGTGAAGGGTATTCAGGAGTTCTTTATACCTACAACTTTTGTACTTACAACTTTTTCTGAGCTTGAAATCATTTCAAATTACAAGTTTTGAAAGGTCAGCAGTAAAACAGAACTTCCTTCGGGACAGGCCTTCTTCTGCAGCACTAGCGAGGAAAGCCATGGGTTGTGATTTAAATCCCAGCTCCGGCACTACTAATCCTAGGATTTTGAAAAGTTTTTCTTATTTCTCTGAAAGTCTCAGTTTCATCACGAGTACAGTAGAGATAACCACCTCATGGGGCTCTTGAGAGACTTAAAAGAAATAACACAGTTACATGAAACCAATGCCTGACACATAAAAGTATTCAGATATTTGTCAGAAGAATAAATGATAGACCTTGCAGAAATGAATGAAATTAAAGCATTTGCAAGCCCAGGAAGCAAACATGTCTATCATTCCTTCTCTGGTTTTATAACATCTTAACATTTAAGAGATAAAGAACAGATGATGTGAGGGATGCTGCAGGGAGGAAGAGAAGATGAAACCAGTTTGATCCATAAAACTCAACATTCTGTTTTCGTGAACTAACTGTAGCAAAAGAGACCAAAGTTATTGGGAAAGATGGCAAGTGGGGACCATTTTTTCTCTTATTGCCTCTCTTAGCATTTTAAAAACATTAAAACTATGCCCTAGCTCGTTTGGCTCAGTGGATAGGGCGTCGGCCTGTGGACTGAAGAGTCCCGGGTTCAATTCTGGTCAAGGGCATATGCCCAGTTACAGACTCGATCCCCAGTGGAGGGTGGAGGCGCGTGCAGGAGGCAGCCAATCAATGAGTCTCTCTCATCATAGATGTTTCTATCTCCCTCTCCCCTTTCCCTTCCTCTCTAAAATCAACTTTTAAAAAATTAACAAAAAATAATAATAAAGCCCTGGCTGGTTTGGCTCAGTGGATAGAGCGTCGACTGTGGACTGAAGGGTTCCGGGTTCGATTCCAGTCAGGGGCACATGCCCGGGTTGCTGGCTCAATCCCCAGTTGGGGGTGTGCAGGAGGCAGCCGATCGGTGGTTCTCTCTCATCATTGATGTTTCTGTCTCTCTCCCTCTCCCTTCCTCTCTGAAATCAATAAAAAATAATAATAATAAAATAATTAAAACTAACTCATCCTTTGATATTTCTATAAGTTTTCTATATTTTCTATCAAGATATAAATGTCAGTTTATGTTTCACTTGTAACAAAACTTTAAAAACGCTACTGATATGCTTTTCTGTGAGATACAAAGTATGAATATATACGTATTTATTTTAGAAACTGTCTCTTCAGGGTCCTCCAACTACTCAAAACAACAGAAACCCATAACTTCTAGCTACCTAACCCAGACCCAGTTATTCTTTTTAACTAGTGGATGCACATTGCCTCAGACCATAATTATGTTTATGCCTTTTGAGCAAGCTGACGAAAAGAAACATTTACTTAAGGTTCCCATCAATGAATGCAGAGCTTAGACTAGCTTTTAGCTTATACAAACGTTATGCTTATTAATTCAGAATATTCATTCAGTTATTGAAATATGATCACAAAGCCTTACAATGAGAGACTGGTTTCCTATTATACATATTAGCTTTGAACAAAAATCCTCTGGCTCAGAAATAACTTTCCCTGTCTGAGGGTTCATATACCTCTTGGAATTTTTAAAACTGTGATTTAGGTATCAAAACTTTATTGTCCATGCTCATCAATGCACAGATATATTATAAATTAGCAAAAATACATCTATTCTGATTAAGAACTCTCCAGTTGGATTTCAGCTTAAAAAATTCTAAAACTGCTTATGTACAGTAGTCCAGTCCATGCCAACATTCAGAGCATTGTTTTAATTAAAAACCAGTGATATGACACATGCCAACTGTTTCATTGATCCTACTTTGGTCAGAGTTCTCTTTTGAGGACTTAAACTTTTATGAAAACAAATAGCAAATATTTATTCAAATTGATTACTATTATTTCACGCCCTAAAAACTACATTTTATACTACATTTATCTACATTAATTTTAACAAGCCATGGATTATTCAAAGTGATCATCACAATGGTAATTGTAGCTAATAGAAGGGCTGGTAGCTAAAACAATGATCAACAGATAGATGAATAGATAGATAGATAGATAGATAGATAGATAGATAGATAGTGCTTTCATAAATAGATTCAGATACACTAGTATATGGATAAAGATATATACACATATCCTTACTAAAATTTCTTACAGACCCATAAAAGTAGATTTTTAAACATCTGTTTACTCAGACACATTTCAGTGGGATGGATGTTCATGTTCCAGTAAATATACTGAACAGAACAAAATATAACAAATTCATGGAAAAAGGAACAGTCAGGGGTGGGGGGAGAGGTGGTAAGTCCTGCTTTTATGGCTGGATCTAGATGACAGATAGTTAATTGTTGCAGCTCTCTAGACTTTAAGTTCAATGTGGAGCCAATAGGGAAACTTCTGCTCCTATTAAAAGAGTTCAACTAGTTACATATATCTTTTCTGATAGGTGTTTCTGGTTTCTTGGGATATATTCCTAGTAGTGGGATCACAGGGTCAAATGGGAGTTCCATTTCCAATTTTTTGAGGAACCTCCATACTGCCTTCCATAGTGGCTGTACCAGTCTGCATTCCCACCAGCAGTGCACAAGTGTTCCTTTTTCTCCACATCCTCTCCAGCACTTGTCGTTTGTTGATTTGTTGATGATGGCCATTCTGACAGGTGTGAGATGGTACCTCATTGTTGTTTTGATTTGCATCTCTCGGATGATTAGTGACTTTGAGCATGTTTTCATATGTCTCTTGGCTTTCTGAATGTCCTCTTTTGAAAGGTGTCTATTTAGATCCTTTGCCCATTTTTTGATTGGATTGTTTATCTTCTTTTTGTTAAGTTGTATGAGTTCCCTATAAATTTTGGAGATTAAGCCCTTATCAGATATATGTAACCAGATGTTCGTAGCAGCACAATTCACCATAGCTAAGATCTGGAAACAGCCTAAGTGCCCATCAGTAGATGAATGGATTAGAAAACTGTGGTACATCTACACGATGGAATACTATGCTGCTGTTAAAAAGAAGGAACTCCTACCATTTGCAACATCATGGATGGAACTGGAGAGCATTATGCTAAGTGAAACAAGCCAGTCAATGAAGGAAAAATACCACATGATCTCACTCATTCATGGATAATAAAGACCATTACAAACTTTTGAACAATAATAGATACAGAGGCAGAGCTGCCTCAAACTGATTGCCAAACTGCAGTGGGAAGGCCAGAGAGAGTTGGGGGGCAGGAGGGAGGGGAGTAAGAGATCAACCGAAGGACTTGTATGCATGCATATAAGCATAACTAATGGACATAAGACACTGGGGGGTAAGGGAGGGTAGGGGTGTGTCAAGGGCGGGGGGGAAAAAAAAGACACTTATGTAATACCCTTTGTAATACTTTAAGCGAAAAATAAAAAAATATTAAAAAAAATAAATAAATAAATAAAAAAAAAAATAAAAGAGTTCAACTAGTGTGATTTGCTGACTATGTTATTATATCGCCTTATTCGTCAGTCGGTCACTATTAAATCAGTTGTGAGAACAAGAGCCAAGGTAAAGAAAAAAGTGAAAAATGACGTTCTAACTGAACTATCTGCCTGGATGAGGCGAAATGTTTTGTTTTCAACAAAAGACAATGTAATCGACGTTAAACAGAAGAACCTTTCACAGACCACAGGGGCAGTGACTTCCATCTCCCCCTCCCGCTCCGCTCAGGAACGATTTGGGTGTGGAAATAAACACAGCGGAACAAAAGTATGATGGGTTCAAGGAGAAACAAGATCTATGACAAGGTCCGTGTGCATGCGTCAGCTGGGGTCCCGAGGCTCCGGTCGGAGGCTCAGAGCTGGTCACTCCCTGGTGGGCCAGCAATCTGTCCTTGGAGTCCTTGGGGTGACTTAGGGTAAGAGTTTGGGGGCACTACTCCCCGGAATCTGCCCAGGAGCGCTGAGAAGTGAAACAGAACCTAGAACATAGCCTATCGATCGTGGCCTCCTCCCAACCCCAGATGAAAATGAGAGCTTGACAAAGCAAACCTCCGGGCGGCCAGAGGGGGTTTTAACACCCACGTGCATCCCTTTGTGAAATGCATGCACCTCTTCACCAGCCCATTCACAGTCGCCTATTACATGAAGCCTTTGGTGCTTCTCTTTCTGCTGCACACATGACTCAGACCGGGAAGTGAAGTGAGCTGAGAGTTCAAGGACACTTTTGACTGCAACCAGGTGAACCGTTGCAGTTGCCTGGGAAACCTTTGAAGACAACAATACTTGATAAGTCAAATATCTCAAGTCAGTATGAGCCAAAGTCATTTTTAGAAGGTAAATCCAAGAAAACGAATGCCATCAGAAGGATACTTGGCTTGTAAGAGTACGTCCAACTTGTTATGTGCTCATTAAGTTTTGAAAAGAGAAAAAGTACATTATAATCCTAATTAGCCTATAAAAAATTATAACTTTAAATGCTAACTTTCAGATTACAGGAGAAAATTCAGAATAAAGACATTTAGATTCCTTGAACATTTATGCATTGACCATTAGACTGGGGTTTTTATAATAACCCTGTAACAAAATGTAACATGATTTCAGGAAATTGGCCCTCTTAGTTCTTTAGGATTCTGTTCCAGTCTAGTTTGTCCTTTTTGTTCCAGATTTCCAGTTAAAATGCATGTCAAATATCAACTATTATATGGGTTTTTTTTAGTAAAACATAAAATGTTTTGTTGTAGTAATTCTGAGAAAAAAATTAACAAGTAGAACAATGTTCTATTGCTTTGTGTCAATAAATTTGTGTTGAATGGAAAACTTTCTAAGCTCTATTTTGCTTCAAATGCTGAGTTTGGTAAGGGATCGTTCCATGAATCTGAGTTTATGATTTCTTCAATATTTTTTTAAAAAATTCATCTTGAAAAGCTTTATATTGAAAATATGTGCACATTACTGGAACCTGCATTTACATTGTCTTTTGTAATAAAATCAAAAGAAAAAAGAAATCAAAAGAAAAATCAAAATGTAACAACCTTTGAGAACTACAGGGAAATCAAGTTCTGTCCTCACACCTCAACATTGTCCTGGAAAGAGGCTCATTTAGGGATTAACGTATTTGAGGCTCTTTGAACATTATTTGACAGGCCTATGATTACGGTGGAGGATGCTGTCCAGAAAGTATTACTTTCATACAGGTATTTTCACTTAAATTTGTAGATGCCTATTTGGACATTCCTCTGAGTTCATTGCTCTGCAATGCCCTCTGCTGGTAACTGCTTGTAAATGGTTTCAGGAAACGGGTACGATAGCTTCTTCTCACCCACAATGCCACCAAATTCATAAATCCATTGCTTAAGTGGCTCTATTTCTTATGGGATGATGTACATGCCTAGCTTTATTTTCATTTAAATGTTTAAAGTAAAACTTGTTTTAAAATGTAAGGCTCTTTGGATTTAACTTTTATTTCATGTTGCAGACATATCTTTTTCAGAGCATATAACTTAATCACAAACTAAATACACTATTTTATCTAAAAGGCCTGGTTTTAAAGTTGGAAGAGAAAACAGTATGTAATTTTGAACTTATTTAATCTAGGATGGTTTTATTGGGAAGGTCACAATTTTTACCTCAACTGTGTGAACATAGGAGAACCACTTCTTTAGCATTACTCCATCTAAGTTGATCTAAAGGGTTCATTTCAGTTAATATGACAGAAATCTATCTGAAATAAAAAGATCCCAGCTCCGATTTACATGAAACGAATGTATCTCACTAATTGTTTGAAAAATCAGAAGCTCTTCTCCATTGGAATGCCTGCTCCAACATAACTTGTACTTGAGTTACATATAATTCTTTACCCACAATTATGAGACATACAACTCACAGTTCTGAGAACCAACAGCTAGATTCCTAGGCCTGCTGGAAAGACAACCTTGTTCTAGTGTTAATGTTGTGTGCATATGACCTACCAACATATAAAAGTATTAGCTATGCTTTGCTTAAGAAACTCATCCAGAATCCCAAATACTCCATCGTAACCAATGCAATCTTTGTCCCTCTGAACTTCATTCGAAGTACCCATTCAAGAGTTCTCAATGACATTCGTGATGGTGACCTAAATTATCCGGAGATTTTTTTTTTTAAATCTTATTGCTCAAGGGAAGAACCATAAAGCTGGACTCCTCCGGGCCTTTATTCCAGTAAAGAGACACACGCCATGCATATGTGACAGGTCTCCTATAGCGACAAACAAATGGCTCCGGCATTCAACATGTCTTTATATCGGATGCTTATTATATGTAAGCAACAGATGTACTTCTCATCTGAGCCCCGTAAAAGTGGCTTTTGAAAGAATCCTAAATAGGAAATGAGTCAGTGCAAATATAAACCTCAAAGCGATTCCATACTGCACAAGTAACATTTGCAGAATTGAACACGTCGACTTCTTAGCAGAGTGCCTGCCTGCTGAATGTCATCAGCTGTCAGGGCCCTCGCCCCAGGCGCATGTTCTCTGAGGAACAATCTGGGGACCCCAGTCGTCACGGAGGATCCAGCCCATGGACCACGCTCATGCCCATTCCTAAAAGCGGGAGAGGCAGACGGTGGCCCCTCCTAACTCCCCCTTCATCATCCTCCCCCCGTGGGAGATGGTTGTCTCCCCAAATGCAATCCTGTGTGAGGTGCTGAAATAACCGCAATCTTCTTTTCACAGTATTTTTGTTCTTACCTTTACCTGGTGAATCTCTATGGATGTGTAGGAAGTTATCTTTTCCGAGATATATTCCAAAATGCTCTTATGCTATTTCTCTTAGGATTTCTCCACACCGCCCCGGTCGGAAATGTTATGACTTTCTAAAGGAGAGAGAAAAAAAAATGTGCACATGAAAATCACAAGAAAATCACTGATTTTTAATCAGATCTAAACAAAGGCCAAACCAATGTGATCAGCACCTTCTCCAAGGCATGGTGTTGTGTGCATTATGTACAAAATCTCTCTTCGTGTAGATGTAGCAGAAGCCACGTTCTCCAGGTGAAATATTCAGCTATCACAACAGCTGTGCCCTCCTTACCTCTAGTATTCCAGCGAGGTCACATTCAGTCAAAAACATCCTGCCCTTCTCCCCGCAGAAAGGTTCCATGGAATCCGAGTGCAGAAGCGCAGCAACTTGCTAACTTTGCTCTGTTATTTACCAACCGCACAAAGAAAATGCTGTCTATTCAGAACTCATTTCAAAACTCTTTTCACTGAGAGTGAGCGAACAAGCGGGCTCATGTCCCGAGCCACGGTCACATCTCCGGGGTCTGGTGCTGCCACGGGGCCGGCGCCGAGTGGCACTGCCCCCGCTGCGCCCACAAGGGGCTGTTGTCAACAGTGCACAGGGACGCACAGGCCCGTGGGGGGGCGACAGTGGTGAGGGCAGGGGTCACCTCATTTCTCACTCCAAGTCTCCTTGCTTGGTTGCCCTAAATTTCAAGCAGGAGGCTGCCCTCCTCCCCCCAGGCTCGTTCCTCCCAACACAGAGGCTCCAAATACACATCCAGCCAGCAGGCTGGGTGTGAGGTCAGACTTCATGACGGAGTCCCCGCCTCTGGGCAAGTTATTCAAACCACTTGGGTTCAGTTGTCTTTTCTTTTCTGGTCTGACTGTACCTGCCTCATTAGTTTGAGGGTTGAGTGAAATCAGCATGCAGATTCTGTGACAGGGCCTGGAACAGAAGTGTGAGGGATTCTAGCACAGAACTCTCTCTCTCTCCAGGTGTGGCCGAGGCTCCAATACTCAGACTCAGTGTGAAACTTACCCCCCATCCCACTGCCACAGATGTGCAGAGAAATCAGCCTAGGAAGTAGTTCTATGGCCCTGACCCACCCCGCCCCACCACCACCACCACCTGATCAAGAATAGAGAAGCCTGGGTCATGTGGCTCAGTGGTTGAGCGTCAACCTATGAACCAGGAGGAACCGGTTCGATTCCTGGTCAGGGCACATGTCCAGGTTGCGGGCTCAATCCCCAGTGTGGGGCGTGCAGGGGGCAGCCAATCAATGATTCTCATCATTCATGTTTCTATCTCTTTATTCCTTCTTTCTTCCTCTCTGAAATCAATAAAAATGTATTTTTCTAAAAAGAATAGAGAAAAAGATTTGAGAAGTAAGAAGAGGAGGCCAGAGAGAGAGACTCTCCACACCATACCGTGACCTGCCCCCACCCCCCCCCCCGACCCCCAATGTCTGTTGGGAGATGCTACCTTCCAACCACAAGTCCAGCCCCGGAGGAGGGCAGCTTCCAGGCAAGTTCCCTGCAGTTGGGAGACAAGAGCCAGCCCCAGGAAGCCTACGCCGACGGGCACAAGGTCATCCCAGAATGTCTGGGAGGACAGAGGAGCTAACAGCATTGGGGCAGAGCTGACACTGGAGCACAGTGCCCGGAGGCTAGCAGCAAGAAGGACACCTGCTTGGGGGGCAGAGGGCAGGGCCAGGTATGGGCCCCTGGGACCAGTAGGAGAAACTCAGTCCAAAGGGTTCCCTGGAGGGAGGAGGAGACCCGGAGGGGGACAGCGGGGGCTGAGGAAGGCACCACCAGGATGACCCAAGGAAGTGAGATACATCTACCAGGGGGTCAGGGAACTCTGAGAATAAGGAGCCTTGCTGTCAGGCCCTTATAAAGATGCAGTGCTGCCCAGCTGGTGTGGCTCAGTGGTCAACCTATGAACCAGGAGGTCATGGTTCGATTCCCAGTCAGGGCACATGCTGGGGTTCTGGACTCCATCCCCAGTAGGAGGTGTGCAGGAGGCAGCCGATCAATGATTATCTCCCATCATTGATGTTTCTATCTCTCTCCTTCTTCCTTTCTCTCTGAAATCAATAAACATATTAAAAATAAAAACTAAAAAGATGTAATGCTCTAGAAAGACCATCATTAAGCGAGTTAGTTCAGAAGTTAGATAGCAGGACTTGTCAGCCTGCCTGTAGGTAGGTAGTCAGGCCCACGGAGGAGACCTGATGAGACGTCACTAAGTCGAGTTCAAATATTGACTAGATCATGGGACTAGACATTATAAGTGCTGAAATGATCATGGTCTTTCTGGAGAACTCTAGATGAATATATGTTCTCGGAACCTTTTCACCACCTCCAAGGCATTCTTACTGTTACGTTGTTACCTTTCTGTGTTTTCCCCGACTGCTACCTCTCGCTGCCGAGTCGCTTTCAGAGAGCTTGTGTATCTGTAACATCAGACCACACACAGAAGGCACACCCTGAGTTTTATGCAAGTTTTGATTGTCAGTACTCAAAAGAAGAGTGATCAAGAACACTCTAAGAAGCTTATCTGAGAAGCTCAAGGCACCTCAGAAAATCATCAGCAGTTTCTCTTGTGAGCTTCTTTCTGTGGATAAATACCAATTCTTTTTGCCAGGGGGAAAAAAGACCCCCGAACTCTCTTTGACCTTCCTGCTCCTTTACCCCCCCCCCCATCCCACATGTCAGTGAACTGCTGAGAGGGGCCTTCACTAGCTTCTTCTCTCTTTGGGGTTGCAGATAAATTCAAGTATTTTGAATGGCACAGAAGCAGTTTCTCTCTGGCCAAAAGAAAAACTCAGGAGGGAAAAAAAAAATCAAAGGCAAGCCTACTTGTGAGCTTCCCAAATTGAGCAAATTTGGGCGTAGCATCTGCAGTCTCAGTTTTGGAAACCACAATATGCCATTCATCCCTCACTAGATGACGGGACAGAAATGTTGTTGCTGAACCAACCCAGGGAAATATGCTTGCTGCTTACCCAAAACAAACTCGCAAAATCCAACTTCTATCGCTCCAAATCCTCAGGCGGGGGGAGTTTCCCTACACCTAATTCTGAACTGTTTCTTTCACTTGCTGAGTGAAGACGAATAATATGGGGGCACATTTGGGAAGATGGGGTTCTCACTTTTTAAACTACGGATCCAGAACAAAAACAGTTGTTGCTTGAGAAAATACAGGAATAGCTAAGGCAACGTCCTTTTCCTCAAAACAAAAATGGGCGTGTATGGAGAGGGAGGGAGTGGTGTCAAAGATACAGGTATTAGAAGACACATTTTTGAGACCAATAAAACTTTTTTGTCGTTGTTGTTAATCCTCACCGGAGGATATTTTTCCATTGATTTTTAGAGAGAGTCGACGGGAGGGGGAGAGACAGAGAGAGAGTAACAGTGATGTGAGAGAGACACATCCATTGGTTGCCTCCCACAGGCCCCAATCAGGGCTGGGGATTTAGCCTGCCACTGAAGTACGTGCCCTTGTCCGGAATCAAACCCGGGACCCTTCAGTCTGCAGGCCGATGCTCTATCCACTGAGCCAAACTGGCTAGGGCCAACAAAACTTTAATTATTCATCCCCGTTGTTACTGAAAGCCTTTCATGAAGGAACCCCCTTCACACCGTGTCCTTTCCCGTGTCTGTAATGAAGAGTCTTTTCACACAGGGACTGCATTTTCAGGCCCAGAGCTGGAAGCTGAGGGATGCCCACTGGGGCCCCCCCAGGGACACAGCCCTTGGGAGAAGCACCCCAAGGGGCCTTCTTCCTGAAGACAACCCCTGAGCCGGCCTGTTCCACGTGCATCCCCATCGCTCTCCTCCCTGAGAAAAAGGCCAAAAGAAAGAGGTGTTTGCAAAGTCCAGGTGTTTGTCCCTCAATCTCCGTCCACTTCCAACGAACTCGATCTGCAAGTCCCCCCTGAGAAGCTGAATTTGCAGTGATCCATCTAAAAGCACAAAGTCTCGCTCGTCAGTCAATGAACAGCTATGACTATGAGCAACACAGGGCATTCCAGCAAGATGGCAGAGCACAGACAGCGCCCCACAAATGTGCTCTGAGAATCTGCATTCCTGGCCGCCTCGGAGTGTTTACGAGCGGGTGCCACTGCCATTTTACGAAGTACTCGTTTTTTTAACGATCCTGAAAGCAGCCGTATAGTGGTGTCCTATTCAGATACAACTGCTGCTTAAGGTTTGGGGCTGGTTTGTTTTCGTTTGGTTGTGTTTTTCTGGAATGCTCGACTTATTTAAATCAGAGGGCCAAGCAGCAACGTTGGCCTGACGCTTGTCCTCCTGGGGGAGTTACAGGACAGAGTGACCCCTGATGGTTATTGGCAATAATTGAGGTCACTGTTCTGAAGGCCCCACCCCAGCGAAGCGGGTCCTGGCTTCTCCCGCTGGGGTTGCGGAGCTGGAATGATCCGCTTCCTGAAGGTGCCTCTTGGAGCCCGCAGGCTGCCCTGGCAACGAGGAAAGGAGGAAAGAAAACGTTCTCCTGGCAACTTGTAAAGTGCAGCTCGCACTGCGGTGTTCACGGCAGCAAAGTGCACATCCCCGCGGGTCAGGCGGGCCGGCCGCCTCGGGGTCGGGGACGCGGCCCGGGGACGGGGACGAGAAGCCAGCGAGGCCTTGGCGGCCGCGTGTCGCCAACGCCGTCTGAACCCAAAATGCGGAGCCCACAGATTCCTGAGTCTTTTTCCTCGAACCATGTGCCAAATATTGTTATTATTCTTTGAGAAACCAGTGGGTGGGCACAGATGGGGAGTGGGAGGCTGCACAGGGAAAGAAGCCGGTGTTGGAGCGGAGCGCACAGCCTGCGCGCCTCTCCAGGCAAGGCCTCGCGACCCAGATGGCGCCGCCCGCTGCGTCCCCTCCGCCCCCCATCAGCCCCCCAACTTGTCCCCGCACAATTAACCCCGGCCACTGCTCACCGCGCGGCCTCCGGGTGTTCTGTGCGCACACCAGCATTTCCAGAACAGCCCGTTTAAAGAATCAAGGCCGATGGAGCTGCCCTACAATGCGGTGAAGGGCCTGTTACCTTATCTTGTTCTGCACGTGCCATTTGATGCCGTCAGTGAAAGAAGCCCCGTTACTTCCCACCTTCACATAAAACCAGACTTTGCTTAGGGAAGGAGACCTGCTCCAAGGCACCCGGAAAACAGAAGCTCGGCTGCTGCCTGCTGAGTTCCCAGGAGGTCCCGTCCTCTTAGGAAAGTGAGGCGCGGGGTGGCTGTGCGTGTGCGTGTGTATGTGTGTGTGTGTGCGTGTGTATGTGTGTGTGCGCGTGTGTATGTGTATGTGTGTGTGCGTGTGTATGTGTGTGTGTGTGTGTGTGTGTGCGTGTGTACACCTCTGAGTAACGGGACAGGGCGTGGTGAGCGCACGCTCTGTCCAGCTTCAGCGCTGGATACTTTCAAAACTTACAAGGGGCGACCGTCCTGGCGCACGTGTCCCTTCGAGATGAGCTACATCCCAGGGAACGGCTTGCAGGCTCCCTTGTCACACGCGTGGTTGTGAGAGGCTCCCCCAGACTCGGCCCGCGGCGCTTGGTGTGGGATGGGGAGAGAGAACCCATCAGGGGCGGTGGGGAGGACGAAGAGGTTGCCGCAGTGAGGAGCGGGCTGGTACCCAGCTCCCCGCATGCTCCTGGAGGAGTTCGCCCCCGGGCCTCCTTTTGCGTCCAGCCAGGCCTGCTTCCCACTTGGTGCTGCTCTCTCTACACATGTGCACAGACCAGCGTGAAGCGGTCAGCAAACTCACAGCCCAGGACCAGAAGCGCTACAGCTAAAACGACTGCACTGACAGCTGCTGAGAAGACCGTGGGCGCGCAGGTGCACTAGCATGGTAGTTTTGTTTTGTTTTTTAATTCTTTTTATTTGTATTAAATGTAATGGGATGACATTAGTTCATAAGTTATAGCGGTTCCAGGTGTACAACTCTGTAACACATCATCTGTGTATTGTATTGTGTGTTCACCACCCTAAGTCAAGCCTCCGTCCATCATCATTTACCCCACTTTTACCCTCTCCTACCTCCTCAACCCCCTTTCCCTCCCGTCAGCACAATATTGCTGTCGGTCTCTAAGAGGCGTTTTTTTTCTTTGCTTAATCCCTTCGCCTTTTGCACCCAGCCCCCAACACCCTTCCCCTCTGAGAGGTGGCAGTCTGTTCTCTGTGTCTATGAATCTGTTTCTATTTTGTTAGTTTATTTTGTTTATTAGATTCCACATATAAGTGAAACCATATTTGTCTTTCTCTGACTGGCTCATTTCACTTAACATAATATCTTCAGGTCCATCCATGCTGTTGAAAGGGTAAGATTTCCTTCTTTTTCATGGCTGAGTAGTATTTCATTGTGTACATGTACCACATCTTTTTTATTCACTCATCTACTGATGGGCACTTGGGCTGCTTCTAAATCTCGGCTATTGTCAATAACGCTGCAATGAACATAGGGGTGCATGTATCCTTTTAAATTAGTGTTTCCGGTTTCTTCGCATATATTCTTTCATCTATCTACACCTATCTATGTATTCACACACACGCAATAACAAAAGGGACCCTTCCTTGGGCTTCTAATTCTCTCGGAGAGTCCCCACACTCCAGCAAGTCAAGGATGGAGGGTGGGAGCAGATGAGAGTCCAGGGCTGCCAGAGGGCTAGGAGCCCTCGGTGGGGTCTCCCGTGTGAGCTTAGACACCTGCCCAAGTCCTAATCCTGCCCAGGATTTTCATATAAGGGTGTTCCCTGTCCATTTATGTGGGACCCACTGCCAGGGAGTCCTCTGAGGGCGCTGCCAGGAGCTCCTGGGCTCTTTGAAAATGAGCGGAGTACAACTGAGCTGTGCGTAGGGAGGGGGGGGGAGGGGGAGCCAGCAGCCAGTCTTCCTCACTGTCCTCGGGGTCATCCAAAGAGCCTGGCTCGCCCGCCTGCCCAGCCGCAGTGGCTCAGTAGTTGAGCGTTGACCTGTGAACCAGGAAGTCATGGTTCAATTCCTGGTCAGGGCACATGCCTGGATTACGAACTCGATCCCCAGTGTGGGGCGTGCAGGAGGCAGCCGATCGATGATTCTCTCTCATCACTGATGTCTCTATCTCTCTCTCCCCCTCACTTCCTCTCTGAAATCAATAAAAATACTAAAAAAACAAAGAGCCCAGTTCTGTGGGTTCCTCCCAACCGGTAGAGGGGAGGTTCTGAAATTGGATCATGAGATTTTTAAGCCCCTCCCGCTCTACTATGTCCCCACAGCCCTAACCCAGCCCCAAAGGCCAGTGGCCACAGACTTGGAGACTTAGTGTCACTTTAGACACGGTCTTCTTTCATTTTTAAAGCAGCACACCTGGCTGATCTGCAATTTATTTTTTTACTTTTTTTTTTTTTTTTTTTTTTTTTTTTACTTAGAAGCAACCTGAACCAGGACCTCTGCTCTTGGCTTGTTTGGGGAAGCCTCCCAGCCGGTGGAAGCTTTCCTCTGAGCAGATGCTCCTGCACTTCTGAGCTGGTCTATCCTGAATGAAAGACCATGTCCCCGTCGCCAAAATAAATCGTGTTGACAAAAACATTTGAATGTCGGAATAGTGTGTGACATTTTTTAATCGATTTTTTATTGATTTCAAAGAGGAAGCGAGAGGGAGAGAGATAGAAACATCAACTGCTGGGGTCCAACCCCAGCAGGTCCAGGGGTCCCCAAAGGTGTGGACGGAATAGGTGAAGAAGGAAGGACATGGAGGTAGCATTCAGTTGATCAGCATAGTTGGGTTCTCTAGCCAAGTTCTGGTCAGGAACTCCAGCCAGGTTCTGTGTCCATGTTCTCTTGCTAGGTTCTCCAGCCAGGTTCTCCAGGTTCTAGTCAGGTTCTCTTGACATGTTCTATCCAGGTTCTGTCTCTAGATTCTTCAGCCAGGTTCTCTCGCTAGGTCTGTTTCTAGGTTCTCTTGCCAGGGTTCTCCAGCTAAGTTCTATGTCCATGTTCTCCTCCTCCTCTGTCTGTCTCTAGGTTGTGTCTCTAGGTTCTCCAGCCAAGTCTGTCTTAGGATCTCTTCGGG
>NW_005871075.1:4882014-4927256 GCF_000147115.1 Myotis lucifugus | reverse complement strand
GCCTGACAAGCAATGATAGCGAACCATAGCTATAAACATAGTGGATGGAGTGCACAAGGAGCCTTGTTCCTGTAGAAAGGTTGCTGACCTCTTCAGTCAAGGGATTTCAGCTGCCCTCCAAGTCGGGGGTTTGGTTGTCCTTGTTGATCTGGGCTAGCGGGCAGCATCATTGGCGACGGGATTCCCGAAGCGTCAGCGAGCCGAAGGGCTGCATCAAAGGGTCCATCAGGGCGGAGCTTGATGGTTTGAATGCCGGAATAGTGTGTGACATTTTTTAATCTATTTTTTATTGATTTCAGAGAGGGAGAGAGATAGAAACAACAATGATGAGAGAGAATCATTGATCGACTGCCTCCTGCACGTCCCACACTGGGGATTGAGTTCGTAACCCAGGCATGTGCCCTGACCAGGAATCGAACTTTGACCTCCTGGTTCACAGGTCAATGCTCAACCAAAGAGCAATGCCGACCGGACAGTGTGTGACATTTTTTGGAATGTGTTGGGATAATAAAGTTGGTGTGACAATAAATTGAAAGCAATAATTGTGGCTTATTCATCTAAATATCTTCAACACCTAGCTTGTAATGAGTAGGTACTCTGGAGAGGTTTGAGGAAGGGAGGGAGGAAGGGAAGCAGGGAGCGGGGGAGGAGGGAGGGAGGGAGGGAGGGAGGGGAGATGCACCACGGTAATTATCACAGACCATAATGAGCCATGAGTACATTGTGTTTTTGTTTCTACCCTTTGAAGTCCAACAGCTGAAGGGCTCCCCTCTTTCTACAATAGCAATTAATCTCTAAAGTGCCTAAGTCCTTTTATTTAATAAAACAACATATATTAGAGGAGTTGTGCTTCATAAAAACTTTTCTAAAGTGACAATTATCTAGAATGAGCACCTACCTCAAAACCGTAATAAAATAAAAAACTTTTCACATTTCTTGCTACAGTACCCAAAAAAACCTCCAGATATAAGTATGTTAACTTCATTTTTTAATAATAAGCTTTTTTCTAGATTTAAAAACATATTTCTTTCAGAGGCTGCAACTTTCCCTGTATTTTAAAAAGAAAGGTGATTTGTATCACTAGAGGGAGACACAGTTTGCCAAAAAGCTATTGTCAGGCAGAACCGAAAACTTCCCAGCTCTTAAAGCAAAAACACTGAGAAATAAAGTTACTACGTACTGTTACCTCTGCATGTCATTTTATGAATTTAACAAGTCATACCTAGAATTATTAAACCAATCGGTTAATTTTTCCTTTCTCAGATATCATTGAAACTGACTAAAAAGATAAAAATGGAAATTGCCAAACTAGTAAAATACTAAAATCCCAAATATGACATTGAAATACCAGAATTTTTCAACTATCTCAGGAGTAGTCACTTCAATAGTAAAAATTGGTATACAAAGATTGTCTAGGTACATAATTTTTCTGTCTTGTTAACAGCTGCTTTTAAAATTGAATTAACCTGGTAGCCACTAGTTGCACGTGACTTTGAACACTTGAAATGTAGCTAGCCTGACTCAGGAAATGGCTTTTTCATTTTAATTTTAACTAATTTAAATTAAATTTTAAAAATTGAAGTAGTGTAAGTGTCTTTTTTTTTCTTCCAATTTTGTTTATATTGGTTTCAGGTGTACAGCTTAGTGGTTAGACAATGTAAGTGTCTTTATATTAAACACAACTCACTCTTCTTTTGCTAGAATTCCACTTTGCTTTGGTGGCTGCATTGTGTTAGATGTTACTGCTGTATTAGAGAACGTGTATTGGGCACAGATGTCATTTTAAAACCTAACCAATAATTTTTATACTGCTTACATAGCAAAATGATAAAACTTTAAATACACTAGGTTAAATATTAAAAATTAATTTTATAGCCCTAGCCAGTTTGGCTTCAGTGGATAGAGCGTCAGCCTGTGGCCCCAAGGGTCCTGCATTCAATTCCGGTCAAGGGCACATACCTGGCTTGCAGGCTCCTTCCCAGCCCTGGCCATGGTCAGGGCCCTGGTCAGGGCTCCTGCAGGAGGCAACCAATCAATGTGTTTCTCTCACATCAATGTTTCTGTCTTTCCCTTTCTCTTCCACTCTATCTAAAAAAAAAAAAAAAATCAATGGAAAAATATCCTCAGGTGAGGATTTTTTTTAAATTAATTTTATAGTTAAGGTGTTTAATCTCCAACATTTATAGGGAACTCATACAACTTAACAAAAGGAAGATAAACAATCCAATAAAAAAAATGGGCCAAGGACCTAAATAGACACTTTTCAAAAGAGGACATTCAGAAAGCAAGAGACATAAAAACATGCTCAAAGTCACTAATCATCCGAGAAATGCAAATCAAAACAACAATGAGGTACCATCTCACACCTGTCAGAATGGCAATCATCAACAAATCAACAAACGACAAGTGCTGGAGAGGATGTGGAGTAAAAGGAACCCTCCTGCACTGCTGGTGGGAATGCAGACTGGTGCAGCCACTATGGAGGACAGTATGGAGCTTCCTCAAAAAACTAAAAATGGAACTCCCATTTGACCCTGTGATCCCACTTCTAGGAATATATCCCAAGAAAACAGAAACACCAATCAGAAAGGATATATGCACCCATATGTTCATAGCAGCACAATAGCTAAGATCTGGAAACGGCCTAAGTGCCCATCAGTAGATGAATGGATTAGAAAACTGTGGTACATCCACACGATGGAATACTATGCTGCTGTAAAAAAGAAGGAACTCTTACCATTTGCAACGGCATGGATGGAACTGGAGAGCATTATGCTGAGTGAAATAAGCCAGTCAATGAAGGAAAAATATCACATGATCTCACTCATTCATGGATAATAAAGACCATTAGAAACTTTTGAACAAAAATAGATACAGAGGCAGAGCTGCCTCGAACAGACTGTCAAACTGCAGTGGGAAGGCCGGGGAGGGTTGGGGGGCAGGAGGGGGCGCGGGTAAAAGATCAACCGAAGAACTTGTATGCATGCATCTAAGCATAACCAATGGATATAAGACACTGGGGGGTAGGGGAGGCCAGGGGATTGTCAAGGGCCGGGGGGGGGGGGGGGGGGGGAAGAGAAAAATGTAATACTCTTTGTAATACTTTAAGCAATAAAACAATTTTTAAAAAGTTAGGCATGCCGTAACCGGTTTGGCTCAGTGGATAGAGCATCGGCCTGCTGACTGAAAGATCCCAGGTTCGATTCCGGTCAAGGGCATGTACCTTGGTTGCGGGCATGTCCCCAGTGGGGGGTGTGCAGGAGGCAGCTGATTGATGTTTCTCTCTCATCGATGTTTCTAACTCTCTATCTCTCTCCCTTCCTCTCTGTAAAAAATCAATAAAATATTAAAAAAAAAAAAAAAAGTTAGGCAAATTAAAAACTAGTGTCCTAATAATATTTGTTAGTTTTGCTAACAGTCCTAATTGGAATAAACATGTTTTGAGTATTAAAAAAATAAATAAATAAATAATAATAAAATTAATTTAATTTTATAGTTTCCTAAAAAATAAATAAATAAATAAATAATAAAATTGAATTAACCTAAATCTCCCTCCCAGTTCAACTCAAGGCTGAATTCTGTTCTCACATCACAAGTCTCAGTCCAAGACAGGCCACTGAGCTGCTGCTATAGAAGTGAAATGTCAGAGTTCCAGCTCTTTTTTTTAAACATGTTTTATTGATTTTAGAGTGAGTCCTAGCTATCACCTCCTTGGCAAAATTAGTCATTGCTGCCTGCTTCCTAATGCTGCCAAGTACTAAGAGGTGAGGGGCACGATTCTACCTCCTTTGTTATTTCTCAAAATTGGAAAAGTAGTGTGCCGTGATAGATAGCTACCTCTGCCAGCACCATTCTCTACACTCCAGAAATAGTGCTTCATAAGGTTTGGCTAAAAAGAAAATATAATCAATCAATCAATAGAAATTTTAAGTGCTGATATTTTAGAAAATACGGAGAAGTAAACTTTACCTGAGTATAAAATCTTTATTTATTTATAAAACAACTAGAGGCCTAGTGCATGAATTCGTGCATGGGTGGGGTCCCTCTGGGTGGCCTGCAGGGATCGGGCTGAAACCCGCAGTCCAACACCGCCTGCAACTCCTACCTGTAGCTCCTGCTCATCCCGGCCCCACTGTGCCTGCCACGGGCTCACGCCCAATCAGTCCTGATCGGGAGAGGCTCAAGCTGCAGCAGCAGCACTTGCCAGCCATGAGCCCTGCATCTGGCGCCCTCCCGAGGGGAGTGGCCTGTGGGATCAGGCTGAAACCGGCTCTGTGACATCCCCCAAGGGTCCTGGATTGCAAGAGGGTGCAGGCCAGGCTGAGGGACCCCACCAGTGCACGATCTGGCTAGGGAGGGACTACAGGAGGGCTCCAGGGCGTGTCTGGCCCATATCGCTCAGTCCCTATTGGCAGGACCCCAGCAGCAAGCTAACCTACCAGTCAGAGCATCTGCCCCGTAGTGGTCAGTGCACGTCATAGTGACTGGTCGACCAGTCGAATGTCTGCCCCCTGGTGGTCAGTGCACATCATAGCGAGTGGTTGAGCAGTCTTAGCATATCATTAGCATATTACGCTTTGATTGGTTGTTTAGTTCTGCCATTCTGTCTATTTGCATATTACCCTTTATTATATAGGACTAGAAGCCTGGTGCACAAAAATTTGTGCACTGGGGGGGGTGTCCCTCAGCCCGGCCTGTGCCCTCTCGCAGTCTGGGACCCCTCGGGAGATAACGACCTGCTGGCTTAGGCCTGCTCCCGGGTGGCAGAGGGCACGCCCAATCCCTAGGTGCAGCCTCTGGTCAGGCTCAGAGCAGGGCCAATTGGGGAGTTGGGGCGCCGCACCCTGTCATGCACAGAGCAGGGCAGATCGGGAGGTTGCGATGCCACCCTCAGTCATGCTCAGGGTAGGGCCGATTGGGGGGTTGGGGCACTGCCCCCTGTCACACTCAAGGCAGGGTCGATGGGGAGGTTGCGGCGCCACCCCCTGTCACGCACAGAGCAGGGCCGATCAGGGGGTTGGGGTACTGCCCCCTGTTACTCACAGAGCAGGGCCGATCAGGGGGTTGGGACGCTGCCCCCTGTCACTCACAGAGCAGGGCCCATCAGGGGGGTTGGGGCTCCGTGCCCTGTCACACACAGAGCAGGGTCAATCAGGGGGTTGGGGAGCTCCCCCCTGTCACTCACAGAGTAGGGCTGATCAGGGGGTTGAGGAGCTCCCCCCTGTCACTCACAGAGTAGGGCCAATAGGGGACTTGGGGCACCACCCCCTGTCACACACAGAGCAGGGCGGATCAGGAGATTGGGGAGCTGCACCCTGTCACACTCAGGGCAGGGCCAATGGGGAGGTTATGGCTCTACCCTGTCACACACAGAGCAAGGCCTGTGAGGGGGGTTGGGGCGCCATCCTCTATCACCACAGAGCAGGGCCGATCAGGGGTTGGGACGCCGCCACTGTCACACTCAGGGCAGGGCCGATGGGGATGTTATCGCTCTACCCCTGTCACACACAGAGCAAGGCCCGTGGGGGGGGGGGGGGGCGGTGCTTGGGGCACCGCACCCTGTCACACACAGAGCAGGGCCAATCAGGGGATTGGGGAGCTCCCCCCTATCAGGCACAGAGCAGGGCTGATCAGGGGGTTGGGGCACCTTCCCCTGTCACACACAGAGCTGCAGGGCGATCAGGGGGTTTGGGCGCTGCCCCCTGTCACGCTGATCCCGGTGCCGGGAGCCTCGCTGCTCCGCTGATCCCGGTGCTGGGAGGCATATTACCCTTTTACTATATAGAATAGAGGCCTAGTGCATGGGTGGGGGCTGGCTGGTTTGCCCTGAAGAGTGTTCTGGATCAGGGTGGGGGTCCCCACTGGGGTGCCTGGCCAGTCTGGGTGAGGGGCTGAGGGCTGTTTTCAGGCTGGCGGGTGACTGAAGCTCCCAACAGCTCCTTTTTTTCTTTTTTTTTTTTTTTATTCTGGGCCAGCTTTAGCTCTGAGGCCTCGGCTGCTGAAAACATTGATACAATGTTGCAGTCCGGCTGGCTGAAGCCTGGCTGACTAACACAGGTTTCTGGGGTTTTGTTTAGCTTCTATATTTGCAACATAGTTGCTTAGAGTTGCAGCTGAGAGGCCGGCAAGTCAGGCGGGAACGTTGGAGTTCGCCGTCACTGGAGCAAGCAAGCCTCCCTGCTCGCTTCAGTGCACGGCTGCCGGCCGCCATCTTGGCTGACAGTTAATTTGCATAAGGATATGCTGATTAGCCAATGGGAAGGGTAGCGGTCGTACGCTAATTACCATGTTTCTCTTTTATTAGTGTAGACTAGAGGCCTGATGCACAACATTCGTGCATTGGGCGGGGGGTAGGGGGGTGTCCCTCAGCCCAGCCTGCACCCTCTCGCAGTCCGGGAACTCTCTGGTGATGTCTGCCTGCCGCAGAGGTGGGAGAAGCTCCTGCCACCGCCGCTGCACTCACCAGCCATGAGCCTGGCTTCTGGCTGAGCAGCGCTCCCCCTGTGGGAGCACACTGATCACCAGGGGGCAGCTCCTGTATTGAGCATCTGCCCCCTGGTGGTCAGTGCACATCATAGCAACCAGTCATTCCACTGTTCAGTCAATTTGCATATTAGCCTTTTATTATATAGGATGGCTATACTGCCTGGCCAATGTTGCTCAGTGGTTGAACATTGACCTATGAACTAGGAGGTCACAGTTAGATTCCCCATCAGGGCACATGCCAGGTTGTGAGCTCAATCCCCAGTAGAGGGCATGCAAGAGGCAGCTGATCAATGATTCTCTGTCATCATTGATATTTCTAGCTCTCCCTCTCCCTTCCTCTCTGAAATTAATAAAAATACATTTTTAAAAAACAACGCCATTACTATATTAAATATTGTTTCTCCTTTTTAGTTGAATAGTAATAGAAGACTTTAGATAGGGCAGACTTTAGATAGTATAAAACATCCATTTAGGATGACTTCTTGCCCTCCCTGGGAAATATTCCAAATTAGATGTCAAAAGACAGCTGTTTTCCTCCAGATGTTATTGGAGATCGCCAATGTATATTTAAACTGAGAATTAAGCTACAGACAGGGATTTAAAAAACATAAAATAGCTCTTTTATGATGCATTTAAATTAATTACTTTTAGCATGTACAATAAAAGGAACAGCAGATGGTGAAGGCTTGGTTTAAAGTGAAAGTCATTAAAATAATTGCAACTGGAAAGAGAGTTTCCCATGTCAGGAATTCAGAACAATAGTTTAAGCAAAGTTTTTAAGTGACCCATATAGTAAAAGAATCTATATTATAAATATATTCCATGTACTAAACAGATATTATTCCATATACTAAATGGATTTCTATATTATTTCAGAATACCAAAAATGAGGAAATGTTACTCAAGAGAGCAACTTAAAAAATGTTGATAGAACTACATAATTTTACTCAGATTTTATAATTGCTTAAAGTTTTAGATCTCCAATTATTAGTCATCATTTATATGTAATCTGTATCCATCTTATACTCATACATAGAAAAGTATTATATTTTAATATAATGTTATTTATGACTTCCAAGTTTTAAACTACATAGTTCCTTTCTTCATGGGGCATTTTAAAACAGAAGATGGTAGCCAATTCACGTAGTTTCCATTGGTAAAGTGATTTCTACCTCCAAGCACAGCCAAACAACTCCCCAGAAAGCCATAAAAGTTATCTTTGTGTGTATATACACAGCTTAACATGCATGCATTGTGTATTACTATAATTCTCACACACCATCACAGACACACAGTAAAGTGTCTTACTAAATGACAGAACACTGCAACCATTGAACTCCAAATGCTGAGTCAGCAATTTTTGGCTAACAGATTCTGACAACAGCTATAATCTTATTGATAACTCCCAGTGAGAAAATGATTGTTAGAGATGGTCACAGAGCCAGAGTTTGAGGAAAGGGGCTGAGGCTGGCTGAATAATAACAACTCGGGCATAAAGTTTAAACATCTTGTGACAGATCCTGAACTAAGCACATGTCTCTGTACTCAACATGCTTATAGTCTAAAATTTAGACTCTAAATCCTTCTTAAGACAAGAAATTCCATGCTATAGATGGAATTTTTGTGTCCCCCCAGAGTCCCCAATGTGGCCATATTTGGAGATGAGGTTTTTGGAAGGTAATTAGGGTTAGATTATGTCATGAGGGTGAGTCCCCATAATGGAATCAATGTCCTTATGAGGAGAGGAAGAGAACACCGTGTGAGGATACAGCAAGAAGGCAGCTGAGGGGGCACCTCCACGCCTTGGGGGTGACACCACCACTCCAGGGGGTCTGGAAGGCCTTGTTTCAAATTAAAGAAGGGTATCCTCTAGCTTTAGGACAGCATGGAACGTGCCTGGCCATTTTCACCTTCCTTGGGACCCATCCCCCCTTGCTCCCTTTGGGGACGGGAATGTCGCCCCCATGCCTGTCCCGAATTGTACTTTGGAAGCACATCAATTATCTGGCTTCTCTGGCTTCCAGCTGAAGAGGAATTTGCATCAGGATGAATCATACCTCGAGTCTCATCCATATCTGACTTATATGATATTCAGAGGAGACTTTGGACATTAGATCTCAGGGTTGATGCTAGAACGGGTTCAGACTTTGGAGCTGTTGGAATGGAGTAAACGTGTTTTACATGTGAGAAAGGCATGAATTTCGGAGGTCTGAGGCAGAAAGCTATGGACTGAATTGTTGTGTACCTCCAAAATGTATGTGGCAGCCTTAACCCACTATGTGATGTTGTTTGGAGGTGGGGCCTTTGGAAAATAATTAAGGTTAAATTAGGCCATGAGGTTGGGGCACTCACAATGGGATTAGTGCCCTTATAAAAAAGGAAGAGACACAAAATATCAAACCTTTTCTTTTTCCCTCTCTCTTTGTGTCTCTCCACCTTTCTTCCTCCTGTAAAAAAAAAAAAAAAAAAAAAAAAAAAAAAAAAAAAAAAAGGAAAGGCCACATGAGGACATATGAAGAAGATAGTCAGCCATAACCGGTTTGGCTCAGTGGATAGAGCATCGGCCTGCGGACTGACGGGTCCCGGGTTCGATTCCGGTCAAGGGCATGTACCTTGGTTGCAGGCACATCCCCAGTGGGGGGTGTGCAGGAGGCAGCTGGTCAATGTTTCTCTCTCATCGATGTTTCTAACTCTCTATCCCTCTCCCTTCCTCTCTGTAAAAAATCAATAAAATATATATATTAAAAATAATAAATAAATTTTAAAATAAAAGATGGTCAGCCAAAAATGGGGAAGGGGTACCTCACTACACCCTGAATCTGCTAGCACCTTGGTTATGGACTTCTCAGCTTCCAGAACTGTGAGAGATAAATGTTTGTTGTCTCAGCCACTCAGTCTATGGCAGTGGTTCTCAACCTTCCTAATGCCACGACCCTTTAATACAGTTCCTCATGTTGTGGTGACCCCCAACCATAAAATTATTTTTGTTGCTACTTCATAACTGTAATGTTGCTACTGTTATGAATCGTAATGTAAATATCTGATATGCAGGATGGTCTTAGGCGACCCCTGTGAAAGAGTCGTTCGATCCCCAAAGGGGCCGCGACCCACAGGTTGAGAACCGCTGGTCTATAGTGTAACTCAGGCTGTTTGAACAGTCTGGCCCTCAGAGATCACAGCGATGTGAGTGTGTGCTGAGGAAAATGGCAGCTGAAGTGACTGTGGAGCTGAGGGTTCAAGGGGAGAAAGTGTGGAACCTGGGGAGGAGAGGACAAGAGCGAGCACCTCATGGAAATCAACCATCACCAATGAGCAGGAAGGTGTGCAGCGCCTGAAGGAGAACACAGTGTCCTGCACTGTCACGCTATTCGTGTTGCTATACAATTTGTTCACCCATTATTTCAGGGATCAGGGCAGGACATACTAAACTAAACTGGTGGTCCCCTTGCTCCCCAGATCTAGTCCTGCCATTCAACACCCATTCATTTTTCTTTCTTGTAATAGATCTTCTTCTTTTTTTTTTATCCTGGCTTATCCACGGTCTATCTGAGATATCCTCAACCTGTAACAGAAGGGTTTCAATCTCAACCTAAGCCGTTTTAACAAAGAGCAGTGCCCATAGGATAAGGTAACCAAAGAAACTAGAGTTATGTCTTGGTACTAACTGAAAGCAATAACAAGAGATGGGATGACTTCTTATAGTCAAGACTCTGGAGGGAAACATGGACATCATTTAGGGAGGAAAGGAAGATATAAAAAAGACCCATATGAAACTTCTGGAGGTGAAAAATACATCTGAAATGAAAAAGACACTGAATAGGTATAAAGGATGCCATTGTGCTAATTCCTCAGTGTATCATTCTAACCATTCAATATGTCATCTCTGTTCATAAACACAAAAGCTTTCCAATTACAGCAAACAAAATTCCTAGCTAGTGGTATTTTTAAGCTGGGAAGTCCGGGCCACCAGTATGCCATGACGCCTGGAGGCACTCCAGTTTCATGAACATTGATGCTACATATCATTGAGGTACACTCGACTATGCATGTCAGAATCCCCGAGTTTTAATTAAAGTTATGATGGGAACAAAGAGTGCCCATTAGACAAGAAGAATTTGGTCTTGGCAAGTAATATTTGCATTCATTTGCTTAATTAGATCAGTACTTTTAAAACAATTTGTAAAGCATAGAATTAAAGCCCTGAATTTCAAAAGATTTAGCAGAAGCCACAATCATGGTTTCAAACAAATCATCTGCAAAAAAATTGTAGGCTGAAAATAGCAATTAGCAGCTCACAGGAAAAAAATAAATTTAATTGAGACCGTTTCTACCAGTTGAGTAACCATGTATAAATATGGCTTCGCTGGAATCATTGATAACTTAACCTTCACAAAACTTTTCAGAATGACAGCAAACTGCCCTTCTTGTTGATTTCAGAACTAGAATTCAAGTAGAAATTAATTCCAAGTGAAAAAATATTCTACGTTATTTTGACTTTGGTGGGAAGGGGGGGAGCAACAAAACAGGCAGGGCTGGCAGAGCTCAGGCCCGGCCTTCCCTTTTACACTTCAAGCTCAGTCCTAGCCCGACCTCTCCATCCTCACAGTTTATTTTATTTTTTAAATATATTTTTATTGATTTCAGAGAAGAAGGGAGAGGGGGAGAGAGATAGAAACATCAATGATGAGAGAGAATCACTGATCGGCTACTTCCTGCACGCCCCCTTTTGGGGATCGAGCTCCAAACCTGGGCATGTGCCTGACCGGGAAATCCTGGTTCATAGGTCGATGCTCAACCACTGAACCACACCAGCCAGGCCCCATCCTCATATTTTAAAAAAGTAAACAAAATCCCTTGATATTTAGAATTAACCAATGGCCACTGACTTAGTAAGTGTACTTTCAGTTCAAGTTATTATTCAAAGTGTTGAAATTTTATTTTCTTTATTCTCAAAGAAGTACCTTAGTAACCTTGCCCATTCCTCTTCCTAAAGAAAGAGAAATATTTGAGGGTGGGGGCGGTGTAATAATGTCATGGAGAAGGTAATTTTTTTATCCTCACCCTAGGATATGTTCATTGATTGGATTTTATTTTTAATATATTTTTATTGATTAGGGAAAGGGAGAGAGAGAGAGAAACATCAATAATGAGAATCATTGCCGAGACCGGTTTGGCTCAGTGGATAGAGCATCGGCCTGCGGACTGAAAGGTCCCAGGTTCGATTCCGGTCAGGGGCATGTACCTGGGTTGCGGGCACATCCCCGGTGGGAGATGTGCAGGAGGCAGCTGATCGATGTTTCTCTCTCATCGATGTTTCTGGCTCTCTATCTCTCTCCCTTCCTCTCTGTGGAAAATCAATAAAATATATTAAAAAAAAAAAAAAAGAGAATCATTGATCGGCTGCCTCCTGCAAGCCCCACACTGGGGATCAAGCCTGCAACCCCGGGCATGTGCCTTTGACCAGAATCGAACCCAGGACCCCTCAGTCCACAGGCCGACACTCTATCCACTGAGCCAAAGCAGGTAGGGCTGTCCATTGACTTTGGAGAGAGCTAGAAGGAGATTGACTTGGGGATGGTGAACGCACAATACAGTGTACAGATGACTTGTTGTAGAATTGTGCATCTGAACCTGTATAATTTTGTTAACCAGTGTCACCCCAAAAAAGAGAAAAAAAACAAAAACAGAATGTCATTTTCTGCTGACTCCCTGGATCCAACAAAATATAAATTTATTTAATCACCTGCATTCAGCAACCCATTAATCTAATATTGTCATAACAAACAAAGAATGGATTTAGGCTTAGTAGCCGGAGTATTAGCGATCATACATCATATGAGCTTCACCCACTGGTTTTGTGGTTTATTGTTTTAAAGACAAAGTCCTTACCTCACACCTTTCCCTCTGTAGAAGACAGAAGATATTTCTGTCACAAACTCTACATGGATTATGCTACAGATCTTACACCATCAGAATCAAGAAATTAATAAATAGAACTCACTGCATGTGATAATTCTTATAATATTAAGAAAGTTATTTTCTACAAATAAAGACACATTTAACTTTGCTTAGCAATGGTGCTTTAAAGGTCTGATATACATGCAACACTACATCATTTCAAAATAGCTAGAGAGGGAGAAAAAAAATTTTTTTAAAGACAACATAATAGCCGAAACCGGTTTGGCTCAGTGGATAGAGCGTCGGCCTGCGGACTGAAGGGTCCCAGGTTCGATTCCGGTCAAGGGCATGTACCTGGGTTGCGGGCACATCCCCAGTGGGAGATGTGCAGGAGGCAGCTGATCGATGTTTCTCTCTCATCGATGTTTCTAACTCTCTATCTCTCTCCCTTCCTCTCTGTAAAAAAATCAATAAAATATATTTAAAAAAAAAAAAGACAACATAATAGACATCCCCAGGAGGCTCTTACATGCAGGTGAATAACCAAAACACAGATCCATGGAATGTCCGAGAACACGTGCTGGACATACAAGTGCGAGGGTCGTGGTGGGCTCTGCATTTCACACAAGCCCCGAAGGGAAGTGGGGAGCAGGGACCAGCCTCCAGGAGGCTCCTGGGATCGTCAGAAGCCTTGGTGGGCGCATGTGCCGGTGAGTAACACAGAACAGTCCCATGCGAGTGCAGTGACTCACTGGGCTTTGGGAAAAGATATATTTTATAACTCCACCAGCGTAGCAACGTTCGGGATATACTCTCCCACCCCCTGTTCCCAGGATTGATCAGGTACTTCGATAAGGCTACAGTCTATGCTTTTATGGATATACCTAGCAATGTTCATTTGGCTTTAGTTACCAAATATAAATGATACTGCGGCTTTTACAAGGCAGTGTCTGTTAAGTTCCCCTTAAAGGAAGCACAGCCTAGTCAAAAGTAACACAGAAAATAAAATCATTCTAAACCAGACATCCTCAATCTTACACTAAAGAGAGAGACCATTTTTTACACATGCCCTCATGAATTCGTGTCAGAAAGCAAGGGCGGAAACAGGAGAATTCTCAGCAATGAAACCACAGCAACATAGCCACCTGAATTTTGAATCTAAAAGCCAGCATGTCATTTCTTTAAAATTATTCAAAATCTTACTTGTGAAAGGAGTTCGAACGTCAGTCCAAACCAGCTGAGAGGAAATGTAATCTGACAACTTCGAAGGACTCGCTTCTAAAACCTTGACACACACACAGGACAGAAAAAAAAAAAAAAGGAAAAAAACTTTCCACAAACTTTGGAGCCACGTGAGCCCAACTTTAATCCTGTAACTACTTCTCCTTTTTCCCTGTTTGTTCCTAGTCAAAACTTCCAGGCTAACGTACTCAGATTTATTCATGATAAGCGGGCGTTTTGCATTTAGTCCTTCTCTGAGAAGAGGAATGAGAAACTAAGTACCAGCTCCTGGGGAAAAGCTGAATGTCTCCTCTGTGTTAATTATCGTGAAGACCACCAGCTGTCACTGTGTAGGAGGTGACGGTTCCTTGAATTGCTCGGATACCTTTGCCATTGGCTGTACCTGAGTCCCCAAAGGCTGTTACTGTTCAATGGTAGGAAGAGTAAATGAAATTGCAAGAGGGAAAATGTCACTGGGAAACCCCGGCACCAGTATGTGCAGCTCCAGAGGAGGACGTGTGGGGCCCGGGGCCCCGGGACAGGAATATCCTACCATGGGGTTCACTATTTGGTGCAGGATTTGACACAGCATTAGTTTTCGCATGACCTTTATTTAACGATTATTCATTCAAGAAGCAAATCCCATACATATATTACTGACTTTAAATATTTGGGGCCCAGATGAACTAGATGGGATACTTTTTTTAAAAGAAATTAGTATTCATAAAAAAGCAAAAATAAAACAACAAAACCCATTCACTGATGATTATACTGTGGTCTTGGGTTCAGTATTTCTCAAATTAGGTTTAACCTGGCCCTACGTGGATCAATATAGAAATCCCTTTCTCTCCCATCTTCAGAAAATGAACTATACAGTGTTGTATAGTTAAATGAGCAGTTTAAGAAAAAAAACAAAAAATTCCTTTTGCTGTGTCAGAGACTCAGGCTTATACCTGCTGATAAATTTGACTTTGTAAATAAAGATTAAAGGTCATTAACCACAGTCCAAATTGATCAAAATGAGGGGTTTCTTTTGGGGGGGTGTGGGGAGGGGCGTTGAGGGAGTCTTTCCTTAGCTTTTGTTTTTTTAAGCACACTTTTTTTAAAACCCAGCCCCGGTTGTAATTCCCAGTTGTAATTGTAAATGATGGTGCTAAGTGGCAAATATCTGTTGACTTCTCTAATGAAACTTACTGATTATTTACTTTTTTAAAAAATCCAAACTGCTTTTCTGGAAAGATTGTGAAAACTATGTTAAATTTATTTTTCAAAAATAGTTCTTACAAACTCTGATTTAAATACAACAATAACAAGCAAATAAACTGGAAGGTCTTTAAAAGCCAAACCAAAGAATTTTGTCTCAGATCTTATCATTAGATTCTACAGCATCAAAAATAGCCATCGATGTTGAATAAACTTAAAATATATAATTCCGCTGAAAATGGCAATAGAAAAAGAGCCATCACCGATCTCAACCATGTGGTGATGCAACTGTCATTCAGAAGCAAGATTTACCAAAAATACAGTAACCCATTTTTCCCCTCTATTCAATCGCAATTTCATATTGCCCTGTTTAATGAAGTCTGGAAAATAACAATGTAAAGTTATTATCCTTAAGGTTTCAGGTAGGTGTTCATGGTTAGCTTTAGCATTAAACAGTTTGATACCAGCTCTGGATAGTAGTAATACCTGTAACCAAATATATTTGAAAAGCAAATACCCCAGGACTCTGTTGCTATAGAAATAAAATAAACAATAATGAAAGATAGGGATCTCTTTCAAACACCTTGGTTAGGCTCAGCTAGTGTGGCTCAGTGGTTGAGCACCGACCTATGAACCAGGAGGTCAGGGTTTGATTCCTGGTCAGGGCACATGCCCAGGTTTCGGACTCAATCCCCAGTGTGGGGCCTATAGGAGACAGTCAATCAATGATTCTCTCTCATCATTGATGTTTCTCTCTCTCTCTCTCTCTCCCTCTCCCTTCCTCTCTGAAATCAGTAAAAATATAGATTTTTTTTTTAAAACCTTGGTTAGGCTGTTTCTTGAAAATGCCTTACTTCAGACAACAATCAGAAAGAAAAGTAGCTGAACATTTGAAAAACTTTAAAGGTCAACTTTCATAGCTCTTCTTGGCAAAGCTTCAAATCAGTTTACAGACTATTATAACTTCTGAATTTTGGCTTGAAATTCTGAAAGCTCCTTGAAGTACCTTTGAATCATCTATCACACTAGAATTTCTCAGTGAGTAACGTATTATTTTAGAATCAAGGAAAAATAATTTGAGGTGTGTTAAATCTTAAATGTATGTGACATTTGGAAATGTACTTGGGGAACCTATGTATATCAGTAAAACAGAACACACAAAAAACCCAAAATAGAGTCAAATTAGCCAGAGCAATACTCTAGCATTTCAAAAACATTTGCATGAGCAACTTTGCATTGGTTAACATGCACAAAGTTACCTTTCAGCTGCATGGTTAGGAATAAGAATTCCATCATTAGCAAGAAAATAAATATTCAATCCAATAGTCAAAATGACCCTTCATCATAATTTTTTACTCAGCTCAAGAGAATGCTAGACAATGACTACTTTGACAGAGCTATTCTGAAATGGTTCAACCTTTAAGGAAGTATGGAAAGTAACATAATGACACCTAAATAACTAGTTAAACATGAAAGGATGTATCTGATATTCTAACATATTGCAGAGTCCTCCCCTCTCCCCACCAAGATTGGGTAAAATTGCCACTAACTTGCTTAGCTAACAAAATATGTAACTTGTATTATGCTCTCCCCAAATTGTTAAAATGCTACAGATCCTCAATAAATATTGCCACACTTTAGAGGCAGAGCAAACTCCCCCTCACTAAAGTGGAAGCCTCTGGAGGTACTCATCTAGTGCTTGTAAAAGGGGTGATAATGTTAAAATGTAACACAGACGATTTGGTTTCCTTACCTGAGGGCTTCGTTTATTTTATTTTATTTCTTTGAGGGCTTCCTTTATTAAATCCAGAATCAACTTTTAGAATGACAGTCTTAGCAGAATTTAAATAGCATAGGTACTAAAAGGTATCCTACCTGTTAGCATTCCAACCAATTCTACCCAAGAATAAACAAGGTAAAAATTATGTGCATTTTGTCAGAAAAGGTTGCTGTTTAGGTTAATTATTCTTGGAGGACCTGATCTAATTTTTATCCATGAGGTATATAGATTTTTGAGATTTTCCAGGTTGCTCATCTAGATGAGAAGTGAAGTACAACGGGGGGAGTGGCTTACTGTTGACTATAATTTTGATAGAGTCATTAAACCCCACAGCTTGTGGCTTGTAGCATTTGAAACTTTTATATGAGGTGCTAGAGGCCTGATGCACAAAATTTGTGCAGCAGGGGTGGGGGGAGGAGGCTCCCTCAGCCTGGCCTGCGCCCTCTCACAATCCGGGCTCTCACAATCCGGGACCCCTTGCTCCTAACCACCTGCCTGCTCGCTCCTTACAGCATGGCTCGCATCCCTCTCACAATCCGGGACCCCTTGCTCCTAACCGCCCGCCTGCTCGCTCTTTACAGCGTGACTCCCCGCTCCTTAGCGCTGCCGTGGAGGCGGGAGAGGCTTCCACCACTGCCGCTGCACTCACCAGCCCTGAGCCCAGCTTCCAGCTGAGCAGCGCTCCCACTGTGGGAGCACACTGACCACCAGGGGGCAGCTCCTGCATTGAGCATCTGCCCCTGGTGGTCAGTGCATGTCATAGCGACCGGTCGTTCTGGTCATTCCGCCATAAGGATCTCTGGGCTTTTATTATATCGATGACAGTATGAGTACATTGCACTTTTTTGGTAATTTTCACGTTAGTATGCCACCCTCATCCAGTTACCCCACATCACCTGCTCTGGTTAATAGCACCATCTTGTACCCAGGATAAACTTCCCAGAGGTTTCAATCCTTCCTTTTCATTTTTAGTCAACCCTGAATTTGTCCTAAAATTCCACAAATTTTAGAAATTCCTGTTCAGTCTCATCTTGATTGCCTTGATTCAAGCCCTCATCACATCTTGCCTAGACTTTGCAAGAACCTGCTAATTGACCTGCTGACCTCTTAACATTTCAACCCTCCTGCTACTCCAAGTAACACTGATGCAGACATGTCATCACCCACAGGATGAGATCCACATTTTTAAAACTATTGGTAGATCCATTCCATAATCCAATTCAGTGACCTGCCTAGGCTCATCTTTCACTACTTATCACCTGTGTGACTGTGGGCACAGGATGCACTCACAGCTCACCCATCACGCACCTTAGACCTGCTGTGTGTGTGCTATTGGAGAGCAGGAAACAACCCTGGTAGTTGGAAATGCCTTACAAAAAAGGACATGTTTGCTTAATGTATCTATAGGACATTTATTTCTGCTTTAAAATAAAGAAGCAACTGAAGGGAATGTTATATAAAGCACTAAGAATAACACCATTTTTAGATAGTTTATAAAATGTAGACTGGAGAGAGGGGGCAGAGCAGATCTATGAACTTTAAGAATTTTTCAGTTCTTTTGGTCCATAAAGTCCACTCTTTATCACTCCCACATGAATATTTTCAGAGCAAAGAAAGAAAAAATGGGTTTAAATTGTATCCCAAAATTCAGTTGGGCAAAAGAATGTTCAACATTCAGTAGTCTTCAATATTCAATAATGAAATCATCTGTGTCATGCACTGAAAAGATCCCAAGAGAGAATTATAGAGAGAGAAACTGAGACATATAGTTCTCAACCACAAAATGCAGATACTATGATATGTTGCAATCCATGTAACATACAAATCCAAGTACCATCAAATAACTTGTTGCTAATAGAGTGTCGAAATTTGTGTATTTCATTTTCAGTGGATTCACCAAACCTCATGCCATATTACCCTGGATCAGTGGTCGGCAAACCGTGGCTCGCGAGCCACATGCAGCTCTTTGGCCCCTTAAGTGTGGTTCTTCCACAAAATGCCACGTTCGGGCATGTACAGTGCGACTGAAACTTCATGGCCCATGCGCAGAAGTCGGTGTTCGGCCTGGGCGAGTCTATTTTGAAGAAGTGGCCTTAGAAGAAGTGGGGGGTGTCGGTTGGTCGGGAGACAACGGGAGACGCGGGTCGCGGGAGACGCAGCGCGGAGGAGGTACATTGTTTTGAGGTACATTCGGTAAGGTCGACCCCTTCCAACTCTCCCATCCACACTCGTCTATCTGAAACAAGTATACAAGACAAGTGTGGATGGGAGAGTTGGAAGGGGTCGACCTCAGAGAACGTACCTCAATCAGATTGAGGACGTTTTTAGCAAAGGCCAGCTTAGGAGTACCCTAAATAAGTTAATAACAATGTACCTAACTATATAGTTTAAGTTTAAAAAATTTGGCTCTCAAAAGAAATTTCAATCGTTGTACTGTTGATATTTGGCTCTGTTGACTAATGAGTTTGCTGACCACTGCCCTGGATGGCTACTGGAACACCACACACCGTTTCTGCCCGATCTCAGCACACAGGAGCAACACTGATTTTTCAACCAAAGACCTTGTATGCAGATATGCATAACCCATGGGCACAGACAATAGGGAACTGAAGGCCTGGGGAGTGGGGGCGAGATGGAAGAATCAAACCAAGCCATTACGCTCAAATAATATTTAACAAAGGAAGCAAGCGGACATCTGTAATACTTTCAACAATAAAGATAAACTTTAAAATTTTAATAAAAGGCACACATTTGCTTGGGGATATGATGACACCAAATAGCTGCAGCAATCTGAGAAAGAATGAAATAGGAGGGATCACAATATTGGGTATCAAACTAGACTACAAGACATCGTAACCACACAGCCTGGTACTAGCTCCAGAACGGGCAGATAGATCGATGGAACAGAACAGAGACCCAAGAAATCGACCCAAGCCATTACGCTCAAATAATATTTAACAAAGGAAGCAAGCGGAGTAAAAACAGTCTCTTCAATAAATGGTGCTGGGAAAATTGGACAGAAAAATTGGACAGAAACCAGACCATCAACTTACACCGTACACAAGTATAAACCCTAAATGGATAAAAGACTTAAATGTAAGTCATGAAACCATAAAAATCCTAGAAGAAACTATAGGCAGCAAAATCTCAGACATCTCTCAAAACAATATATTTGCCAATACATCTCTTAAGCCAAGGAAAACAAGAAAAAATAATAATAAACAAATGGACTACAAAATAAAAAGCTTCTACACAGCAAAAGAAACCATCAACAAAATGAAAAGGGATCCCACTGTCTGAGAGAACATACTGGCCAATGATACATCTCACGAGGGGTTAATGTCCAAAATATATAAAGAACTCATACAATTTAACAAAAGGAAGACAAATGATCCAATTTTAAAATGGGCCAAGGACCTAAATAGACACTTCTCCAAAGAGGACATACAGATCGCCAAGAGACATATGAAAAAATGCTCAAAGTCACTAATCATCACAGAGATTCAAATTAAAACGACACTGAGCTATCACCTCACACCTGTCAGAATGGCTAAACGACAAGTGCTGGAGAGGATGTGGAGAAAAGGGAACCCTAGTGCACTGCTGGTGGGAATGCAGACTGGTGCAGCCATTATGGAAAACAGGATGGAGTTTCCTCAAAAAATTAAAAATGGAAGAGCCATTTGACCCAGTGATCCCACTTCTAGGAATATACCCTAAGAAACCCGAAACACCAATCAGAAAGAATATGTGCACCCCTATGTTCATAGCAGCACAATTTACAATAGCTAACATTTGGAAACAGCCCAAGTGCCCATCAGCAGATGAGTGGATAAAAAAGCTGTAGTACATTCATACCATGGAATACTATGCAGTAGTAAAAAAATAAGGATCTCTTATCCTTTGAGACAGCATGGAAGGACCTGGAGAGTATTATGCTAAGTGAAATAAGCCAGTCAGAGGAAGACAAGTATCACATGATCTCACTTATTTGTGGAATCTAATGAACAAAATAAATCCAGAGACATGGAATCTCAGAGTGAAAGGGATGGGGGCAGAGGGGGCGCATGGAAGAGATTAACCAGAGAACTTATATGCATATATGCCCATAGCCCATGGACACAGACAATAGGGCGGTGAAGGCCTGGGGGGACTGGGATGAGTTAGAGGAGTCAATGAGGAAAAAAGGGGAACATCTGTAAAACCTTCAACAATATAATTTTTTTAAAAAGAGTACATAATGCATGATTCTGAAAAAAAGAGAATAAAACAAATAGTTCTTCTAATTTTGAATCAAAATTTATCATAAAGTAATTTAAATTTGAAACTGAAAGCTGTCTTTTTATGAAAAACTGCTTTTTATTTGACTTATGGCCTCACTAAATCTATGACACATATCCTTAAGGTTGGTGACTAGATAATTATTAAAATAGGGACTGGCAAAACAACCTCTCAGTCACTTCACAAACTGGCCGAAGGCATTTTAAAATGCATTATTCCAGGGAGAGAAATTTTAATTTTGCCATGCAGAGCAGAGCAAATGATTATTTATGTGTTTAATTGCAGTTATATCGGCTTATACAGCTATAGATAACTTATACATAGCATGGCTATTCATTAAATATGCAAAGAAAAATAGATTTTCCTAGTTACCTTAGGTTGCACAACTCTTCAAAAACTCAACAAATTTTTTATAAACCTCAAACCACCCTAGCATTTTTCTTTAAAATAAATTTACACTCTGCTGAACTTGAGTTCTGTAGATTTTTCTTTAATCTTCCATTCTAAAGTGGTTATTTTCCTTAAACATTAAAAAAAAAAAGGAAAAAAAAGCAGGGTCTCTTGTTTCTCCTGAAACAGCTGAATCCTTAGTCATTTTCCTAAGAAGCCACTTCAACACAAAACAAAGAAAACTTTGGACTAGACAGATGGCTTTATTTACTTAGGTAAAGTTCATATCTGAAGCGCTTGCCAGACGAGTAAAACCACATTGTCCAAATGAGATTGCCAGGCAGGGTTCACACATTCAGGCAGCATAAATAGCCACCATAGGATGTGTGTCTTCCCCCTGAGGCACCTTACAGTGCAAACACCCCTCCAGGGGCCTCCCCCCACCTCCCCTCTTCCCCCCCCCCCCCCCGCCCCACCTCCTGGGCCGGCCACCTGGTCTCCCCTTATAGGGAGAACTGACCACCAGCCATCTCACTGGGCCAAAGAGGTCATGTAATCATAGCGCATCACTTCCTTTATGCATGCAAACCCTGAAAAACCTACCTCACAAAGATCTCTTTATTTTATCTCCACTCTTGACATTTCTTTGCTAACAGCTTGGCATTGTTTTTGCAAGACGGTTTCTGCTGCAGAGTGAGGGGTTTGTAATTACTTCAGACACAGGGCACCTGGCCGCCACAGCCAACAGGACGTGAGAAGAGGATTTCTAAAGAGCGGACTCTTGCACAGCTCTCAGGAGCTGGAACAAAAGATAAATTATGCACACCTGGTGCTGCCCATTTGCCTACAGACTCCAACAAGTTTGACTGGCTGCTTGTTAACATAGATATATTCCCCACCATTTTCTGTTTCTTGGGCATCTTTATTCTCATGTTCATATATCAGAATAAACTTATATTTAAAAATGTAACCTTTTGCCAGCATGGCTCAGTGGTTGAGCATCAACCTATGAACCAGGAGGTCATGGTTCGATTCCCGGTCAGGGCACGTGCCCAGGTTGCGGGCTCGATCCCCAGTGGGGGGCGTGCAGGAGGCAGCTGATCAATGGTTCTCTCTCATCATTGATGTTTCTATCTCTCTCTCCCTTCCTCTCTGAAATCAGTAAAAATATTTTTTAGAAGATAAAAAATGCAACTTTTCCCCTTTCCCAATACCCACTTCTTTAATTTAAAAAACCTGAGTCTGGTGTGACTAATTTGTATTCTCTCATTTGTGTTTGGTACTCATACCAATTCTGTGAGAAGAAACTAAATCTTAGAAAGGACATACTTTCTTACAGTAAAAATTCTCTTGATATTTTGTAAAAATAAATGTTTAAATTGGAAAAGAGATTCCAATGAAAAGTTTCCCTAACCTATTTCACAGGTGAGGAGACTGAGGACCGGGAACTGCAGAAGCCTGCCCAGGATCACACAGCCCTGCCTGCCTGCAGCCTCCCTTCTGCAGACTCCGGAAGGAGCTATCTGCACCAGTAGTATTTCTGTAACCGATGTTTCTCTCTCTGTGTCTCTCCCTCTCCCTTCCATTCTCTCTAAAAATCAATGGGAACATGTTCTCAGATGAGAGTTAACAAAAAATAAAATAAAATACAGCCGTCAGAATAAATCACGACTGGTACATACAGACACTGTGTTATGTTTTACAGTGTTTGTTTACTTCACCCTTTTAAAAAAAATTTATTGATTTCAGAGAGAATGGAAGAGGGAGAGATAGAAACATCAATGATGAGAATCATTGACCTGCTGCCTCTTGCACGCCCCCTGCTGGAGATTGAGCCCACAACTTGGGCATGTGCCCTTGACGGGAACTGAACCTGGGACGCTTCAGTCCTCAGGCCAATGCTCTATCCACTGAGCCAAACCGTCTAGGGCTGTTTACCTTAACATTCCATGGGTACAAATTAAGTCACAAATTTGTTCAGATACTGGAAACAAGAGTGTGTTCTTTGTAAGCGGTAATAAGCCAACATTTGGTTTCAAAATGGTAATGCTTAATAAACTATATGTGCATCCAATATGTTACACGTATAGAATGGTGTCTCATGATTAAAGGAGCTGTAGTTAGTCATAAAAAACATATATAAATGAGGTCACTGAATTGCATAATAGAGGTGCATTAATCTCAGAAACCTTTATTACAGAAAGCCATTTGCACCATTTGAACTACCAATAAGGAATAATTTGAGTCAAGCATGTACCTTACAACTTCTCGTATTACAAACGTATGGGGCAATGTTATGTGCTGTAATTAATCTGTTCGTGAGAGCAAAAACAAGGAAGTACTGTGCCCCAAGGAAAGTCCTTTTCCTTTTGGTGAACTAAAGGAATATAGCTTTTTAAATAATGTCTCATTTTATTATTCTATCATTAGAATTATATAATTAGAGCTATATTTTATAATATAATATAATATATTCTAAATATAATTAGAATGATATTTGTTTCCCAAATAAATAGTAAGATGTAAGATAGAGAAACAAAAATTGAATCTGGATGTTTAATTACCAATTCTTATTTTTTGTACTTTATAAGTTATTTCTATTTATTCCATAAAGGCAGAAAGAAGCTTTTTCTGTACCACCAGTGAAAAATACCAGCTGTTATGATTTATTGATTTGTGCCATTAATTTTCCTCATGCCTTTTTCTGCAAACGTAGTAAATAATTCTGAGAAGGACCACTAGGGGGAGTTCTTACTACAACTATAAAACAAAGATGGCTCCTGCCCTTTGCTGACGGGAGCCTGTGGTATTTTCCTTCCATTTTTCTGTGTACTGCAACTGGCAAACCAAATGCACTCTCCATAGCCAGCAGACGCAAAATATAAAAACATTTAATTAAAAGTTTATTAAATCAAAGAAACAAGATGGAAATGTAGGATCATTTTTATAAAACTTTTTTTACCATCTATATTAAAGCAAAAAATATGTACATCTGCAGACAATTAAACATTGACTAATGTCTTTAAAAGAATGATATACTTTAACAGGAGCACATAAATTTGAGACTTTCTTAAATTTTCAATTAAATATTTTCATTTCAAAAACATTCCATTTCTATACTGACCAACTGTGTTCCTGCTAAATGCTTCAACAGAATTCAAAAGCTCACCTGCACACCCATATCGTGTTCCCTCCCTCAGGTGGCCTCGATGTTCCACGGGTGACTCTTTCCATCTCTTGAGAATTTTTTTATGATTATAATTTTAACTTGGCATCTATTATGAAAAATATGATCTATACATATATGCTCTCACATACAAAGTTTTAGCAAAATACACCTCTGGGAAATTTATTTTGAACTGCTGCGTGAGTGTGTGTACATGTGTATGTGTGTGTACATGTGTATGTGTGTGTACATGTGTGTGTGTGTGTGTGTGTGTGTGTGTTAGTATGTTCCTATGGTTGTCTGTATTAGCAATCTTGTGCTGGCCCATTGATATTAATGGTAAGATGATCCATCTTTTTTTTTTTAATTTGAGAATTAGCTCAAGGCTTCATTCACAGGAAAGATGGCATTCAATCGTCTGTGGAAAGAATGGAGGAGAAGACAGTAAACGAACGCACGAGAGACAGCAAGGCTGCATTTTTAACCTTTCCTGGCGCCGAGCGCCTGACTTCCCACCTGGCAGCGGAGCCAGGCCCCCGTGCGTGAGGAGCAGATGGAACCGGCAGTAGTAAGACATTATAAACATTTTTGAAAATGAGTCTGCAAGGCCAAGTGGCCTGTGGAGCAGTGACGGGGGAGGAGGCGGAGGAGAGAACGCATCCTGACTTTGAGCCTCTCAGCAGGTGGCGATCGCTACCAAACGTTCTGGTAGGAAAACCGTGGGGCCGGGAGGGGCGGCGAGAGCGCGGGGTGAGGGGCAGCTGCTCCCGCTCCGGTCCTGGGTCGGCCTCCGTGTCCCGGCAGATACTGTCTCTGCTACGCCCGTTTGTTTAGTTCACATTTTAGGCCAATAGCTCCAGTGGATGCAACCCAAAGGCAGGACGTTCCATGAAAGTACACAAGATGCTCTGCCGATGGGCACTAAAACCCTCATTACCTGCAGGACAGAATCCAACTCCTTAGCATGACATTCAGGGCCTCCACAGTCCGGCCTCACACAGCCGCTCCTCCTGGCCCCCGCCCCCCACGCCATGTCCGAGAAGCCACACTCCCTGCAGTAACGGTCAGGCAGTGCTCTTCACGGTCTTGCCCACCTCTGCCGCTCTCTCCACCTGAGCTGCCCTCCTGTCCACCTGCCAAAACCCACCCCGGCTCTGCTTCGAGGCCACCTCCTGGGAAGTGGCACCTCTCACCTCCTCACCAGCCCAAATTACTCTCTTCTGTGCCCCAACAGCACTTCATCATTTCTTCATTCCATCTTTTAGGCCCAGCCCGGCCGGTGTGGCTCAGTGGTTGAGTGTCAACCCATGAACCAGGAGGTCACGGTTCGATTTGACTCAGGGCACAGGCCCGGGTTTCTGTCTCCATCCCCAGGAGGGGGCGTGCAGGAGGCAGCCAATGGATGATTCTTTCTCCTCTTGGATGTTTCGCTCTCCTTCTCCCTTCCCCTCTCTGAAGGCAATAAAAACATATTTTTAAAAAGACACAAACATATTTTGGGTCTAAATGTTGAACTTCCCTATTAGCCTGCCAGCCCTTTAAGGGAAGGCGCTCAGCCGTGCAAACACGCAGAAGGGCACTTGTGTCCTGGGCAGCCCCCCAGCGCTGCCATGCCTTCCCCGCTGCGGTGGCTGCTCCTGCCAGTGTCCACACTGAGAACGTATCCTCAGTGCCGCCCGCGTGCAGCCTCATGTCCACCTGCCTGGGTTAGAATCCTCCATTCACCATCACAGTGGTGCCACCTTGGGTCTGTTGCTTCGATTATTGGTGCCTCCGTGACCCCATTTGCAAACTGGGGTAACACTGGTCCTTGCTCACGGAGTAACTGTGCGAGGCGTGTAACAGATGGTGTGAGGCGGGCTCCTGGCTACAGGAAAAGCTCACAATCCACTGTTTGTATTGTTTTTGCTGCTGTGGTTGTTTACTCTAGATAGCAACACTGTAAGGTAGGCCTGATCTTAACCTTTTCCCAGAGCTCCCAGCGGGAAAGGGGGGATCGGGACTCCGTGCCAGGCCTGACCCCAGGGTCAGCGGTCTTGATCACGCTTGCCTGAAAATAACACTTAGCACTGTTTCTCAAATAAAAGGAAAATAAGTTTTAGTAATGTTATTGAATGTGTAACAAATGAATGAAAAGAACTGGCTTACAACCTTGCTTTGTGTGAGGGGATTAGAACCTGAAAAAACCTCTGAGATCATTGAATCTACACTCTGATCTTTAGCAATGAGGACACCCAGGCACAGCCATGCACTTAGGGAGTTTCCTGAACAGCTACTAACCGTGAAACGCTGATGTGAGCACTTGGGGGTGGGGGGAGCGGAAGGCATGATTCCTGCGCTCAAAGAGGGTGTGGACCAACGGAAAACCTTACCGTCTCCTGACCCTGAGAGGGGGCGTGGCATGTGGAACTTCTGAGTGACAGTCAAGACCCCAAATGTTCTGGCTTCCAGCTCCATAAGCTCTCCATTTTATTGTTGCTTTATAGGGTTACAGCAGGAAAGCAAGTCAGTGGAACGTGGACATTTCTCAAGGAAAGGGTTTGCTTTTAATAAGTCTCACATCCAGCCCTGGCCGGTATGGCTCAGTCGGCTGGAGCATCGTCCTGTACATTGAAAGGTGGCGGTTCGATTCCCAGCCAGGGCACATACCCAGGCTGCAGGCTTCCATCCCTGGCCAGGGGAGTATAGGAGGCACCTGATCTCTCTCTCTCTCTCTCTCTCTCTCTCTCTCTCTCTCTCTCTCTCTCTCTCTCATCAATGGAAAACATATCCTTGGGTGAGGAGTAAATAAATAGATAAGTCTCTTATCCGAGGGATTGGCCTGAGCATAGCTTGAAGGAGAGGCATCACACAGGATTAATACACAATCTGCCGTCTGCTCTCGTTGAGCTTCAAATGCAAGAAAAACTCCGCGTGGCCTCCAGCAGGTGTGTGCAGCCTGAATCACTGACACTGCCTTTTCCCACCCGCCTTTCCCTGCGTTCTCTCCTTCCTGTGGATTTCTGGTGAGGGAGTCCGTGCCCATTGCATGGGACCATGTGAAGATTAAGTAAATCAAACAGATAATGGAAAAAAATGGCAGTTTAAGTAAATTAATAATAAATGGTGATTTGCTTGGGAATAAAGGACAGAAGCCATGTGAAGAGATGCATACTAATGCCTGTAGCTGAGCTGTCAATGGCATATATCCGAGTACAGGCCTCATTCAGATTTAGTGATCTTCCCCCAGCAACATGTGAAGTTAGGCTCTGTGCTTGCTTACTGCAGGCTAGACTTAATCGTGGGCTATAAAACGGATTGAGTGATATCAGCAAGAGGAGCAGGGAAGCGACACCCTGAGGCCATCCCTCCCACCAGAAACACGAAAGACTAAAATCAACCTTATCACAACGCTATAAAGTAATCCAAGGTTTACAGCAACCGAGTGAGCACGCAGCCAGTGTTCACAGTGTCGCAGGGAGGAGATCTTCGTGGTGTTAGCCTAGCCTCCCCTCCCCCCGGCTTGGTGGAGGTCTTCAACACAGCCACCTGCGTTCCCAGTGTGGGTGCCTGGATCGGGAGGGAGCCAGGAGGACCTCGCTCCCACGGACAATAAAAGAAAAGTCAACCAAAAAGTCTATATCTGGCAAAGCTATCGTTCTTAAGAGATTCTCAGGTAAACAGAAGCTGAGGGATGTCATTACTAGGAGGACCTACTCTATGAGAAATGCTCAAGGGTGTCCTTGAAGCCGAAGTGAAAGGACACCGGGCAGTGCTGCGAAGCCACGTGAAGAGACGAAGAGCACTGAGATAGTGTCGACTAAGGTGCATACGGAAGCAAACATTACTGTATTTTTGGTTTGTCACTCCCTTTTCGTTTCCTCTGTGATTTGAAAGACAAATACATCTAACAATAATTGGAAATCTATGCTAACGGACATGAAATGTATAAAGATGTCGTCTATGAAAACATCAAGAGGAAGGAACAGAGATGTACAGGATCAGAGTGTGTACATGCTACTGAAGTTAAGTTGGTATTCATTCAAACTAGGTTGTTTTAAGTTTAAGATACTAATTGTACTTCTCAAGGTAACACTTAAGAAAATAACTAAAAGTCACCATTAAGAAAATAAGAAGGGCCCCAGTGGATAGAGCGCCGGCCTGCGGACTGAAGGGTCCCTGGTTTGATTTCGGTCAAGGGCACATGCTTGGCTTGCGGGCTCGATCCCCAGAACAGGGCGTGCAGGAGGCAGCAAATCAATGATTCTTTCTCCCTCTCCTTTTCCTCTGAAATCAATAAAAATCTATTAAAAAGAGAGAGAGAGAGAAATAAATTTCAAATAGAGATAATGAACCGGTAGCCCTTTCATTGTCTGTGTCGAGGAGTGACTTGCAAGAACACTGAAAAGGAGTTACACGCTTTGTTATTTTGACATAAAATATCAACGTGTATGAAGATCCCTGTGGTGGGCAGAATGGAACATTCAGAGATGTCCATGTCCCTGTCCCTGTCACCAGACTCTATGACACACTAGGCCACATAGCAAAGGGAATGAAGGTTGCAGATGGAATGAAGGTTGCTCATCGACTGACCTTGAGATGGGAGAGTGTCCTGGATTATCCGATGAAGCCCAGGGTCACCACAAGGGTCCTGAGAAGCAGGGGCAGAGGCAGAGAGAGATTTGGAGAAGGTGCCAGGCTGCTGGCTTTGGAGATGGAGGCAGGGGACACAAGCTAAGGAACGCAGGCAGCCACTGGATGCGGGAACAGGAAGGGAACGGGCTGTCCCCGGGACCTCCAGCAGCAACAGAGCCCCGTGGAAACCTTGATTTTAACCCCGAGGGTCCATTTGGGCTGCTCTTCGTAAGAGAATAATTCTGACCTGTTTTTAACCACAAAGTATGCAGTCATCTGCCACAGCGGCAATAGGAAACGAATGCAACACCATAAAACTTGAAATACTGCAACAAGTGGTTAGAGAATCAAAATTCAAAAAGCATTTAGTTGTAGGCTCTGCCTAGGGAAGCTTGAAGTGCCCTCAACCTCACAGCTTATTTATAAAAGACAAGTGATAGAGGCTTTCCCCAATTGGATAATCATCCTATTTGTGAAGCTAAAAGAAATTTCTTAAACTGTTAATAATTTTTAAGAAGCAGAATTTGATCAATCATACTAAAGGTAAGACTGAATTTTCTTTCTAATTTCAGCATAGAAAACCACTTTGGTACAGAGTATTTCTCATATGGAGAGGTAATTATGGAAAATGAAGGCAAAATTGCAGAAAAGAATTACTATTAAAAAGATGTGTCAGACAAATCATTGATAAAAGTATGATCGTTTACTATATTTTCTGACAATGTGACATTGGTCAGCTTTCTAGATTTCTGATTTTGCCTTTATTTTCTCATTCTAAATAAATCTATAACTCTAACCCAATTTTACATTTGTAACTTTGTATTTCATCTCAAATTTGTATAAGCTTCGGGGTCCACAAAAATCCAGCTTCTCCCTGGACGCCACGGTCCCAGCCTTTCCTTCCCACCATCAGCATCTTCATTTAAACACAAGGAAATGGAGGCCCAGAACGCCCAGGTCTCCTGCCCAGGTTACTCCGTGGTCTCGAGCACTCTGTCACAGAGCACAGGTTCTCAAAGTGTGTTCCCTGAGCCAGTCCCATCAGATTCCCTGCCAAGTCAGAGCCCCTGGTTACCAAGGCCTCCGGGTGATTCTGAGGAGCTACCGTTTGAGAACCGTCACCGGAAACTGTACTGACACCTCTATTCTGGAAGGCCAACAACAATGACACAGGCACCCCAGGCCCCACAGCATGGCAAGGTTGCCCCCGGTGTGACAGCACCCGGGCCCACTCAGCAATGGCTCTCAGAAATTCCACTCATTCGTCAGTGGAATTATACCTTCTGTTCGCTTGATGAGAATAAAGAATTGTACCGAGGAGCAATCTACCAGCATTTGTCGTTTCAGGACGGATGCTGTGTTCTAAACCTTTCACTGGAACCGCGTCAGAGTAAAAAGCCAATGTGGGGGCGTCTCCATCCTTTGCAAGACCGACTCCGGCTGTAAGGCGACACCTTGTGGACAAACGTGGGCATTTCACGAAAGTAACGCGTGTGGGGTGGGCAAGGTTTGGGGTTTGTTTTTGTTTTTTGGGGTTTTTTGCTTTATTTTTCCTCCAATCTGTCATAGACTAAAAATACTTTGTAAAAGACAAGTTTTTGAAAAATAAAATTAAGCAAAGATGTCAAAAAAACAAAATTCAACTGAGGAAATTTTAAAGATCTTACTGGCTTCATTCAATGATTCATGAATCGGGCAGCATCCAATCTAACATACAGAAAGAAGCTGAGGAGCTGGAGAGGGAGCCAGACAAAGTGTTCTCATACAAGGACATAATTCAGATATTCTGATTGCAAAAATAATAGCACCAAGGCCTATAGAACCTATAGCTCTAATTAGTCTTTTTAAAATTTTTACTGATTTCAGAGAGGAAGGGAGAGGGAGACAGAGATAGAAACATCACTAATGAGAGAGAATCATTGATCGGCTGCCTTCTGCACGACCCACACTGGGGATCGAGCCCGCAACCCAGATGTGTTCCCTGACCAGGAGTCAAACCGTGACCTCCTGGTTCATAGGTCGATGCTCAACCACTGAGCCACGCCAGCCGGGTTCTAAATAGTCTTTATGAAATGCTATTAGTACAGATACCTTACCTGTCTTCATAGGTATTATTGAAAATATTTATCTTCTATGAATACCTACCACTTGAGAAATCTTTTATGCTTTTCTCCACTGCCAACTTCTGTATGTCAAAGCTTGCTTATTTATCATATAAATCGATTGTCATAATAATGTTACATCTTTGTAAATTTGTCAGTGTAAATATGTGTGTGTGTTTAAGGACTATTCAACAAATATGTGCCTTCTCTTCCTCAGGGAATTTTAAATGTGTAGCAGAATCAGAAATCACCACAAGCTGTGTTCTGAGGCTTAAAATGGTGTTTGATTAATTTTTCAGATGCCAAGACTTTGAGCCAAATTATTCTGATTCTGATCCTAGAGTTTGAAGAACAATAATAAGCCACCACCTTCCTTCTTATATACAGTTGAAGGTTCTGATTCAATTCCAAGTGGGCCCCATCTGCTGCTTCCTTCTCGTTTGGTGTTCTCTTTGAAGCACTTAAATCTCTCTTTGGGAAAAAAAGACCCCACTAATGTCACTTGAAATACACTTTTAACCCACCCTCTCTCTTTTTGTCACTGGTCCTACCTTGGGAATGAGGCTAGAGCATCCATCCCACGGAGACTAATGGCTTGCTTGCTCTGTCACACACGGGGCTAAGCATGAGATGCATTTGAGAACAAACTTTGAGAACATTTAAAAACTTAAAGTCAAGTATTTGTATTTCATTTTCAGTGGATTCACCAAACCTGATGCCTGATTACCCTGGATGGCTACTGCAACACCACACTCCATTTCTGCCCAATCTCAGCATGGAGCAACACTGATTTTTCAACCAAAGACCTTGTATGCAGATATGGACACAGACAATAGGGTGTTGAAGGCCTGGGGCGGGGGTCAGGGCAGGGCAGGCTAGAGGGGGCCAATAGGGGGGAGAGGGGACATATGTAGCACTTTCAACAATAAAGAATTATTTTAAAAGAAACACTGAGCCCTAACCGGTTTGGGTCAGTGGATAGAGCATCGGCCTGTGGACTGAAATGTCCCAGGTTCGATTCCGGTCAAGGGCATGTACCTTGGTTGTGGGCACATCCCCAATAGGGGGTGTGCAGGAGACAGCTGATCGATGTTTCTCTCTCATCGATGTTTCTAGCTCTCTATCCCTCTCTCTTCCTCTCTGTAAAAAAATCAATAAAATATATTATAAAAAAAAGAAAAGAAACACTGATTTTTGTCAATATGGTCGTCAGTGAATCTGCTGGTCATTCCAGCCCGGCAAGGACCTTGAGTGACCAGCCTTGAGAGTGAGGGAATGGCCAGGAGATCCTCCTCAAGGCTGACAAAACCGCCAAATCCCAGACACAGGCAAATTAGACACAATTTATAGTTTTAGTTATAACAACGTTCTCCTTTCTCTGACTGACAAGAGGTCATTGTAGATGGTTCCTTGGCTTTCCCCATCTGTTAAATAAGGAAAACTATAATGAAAACAGTCATGCCCTGGCCAGTTTGGCCCAGTGGATAGAGCATTGGCCCATGGACTGAAGGGTCCCAGGTTTGATTCTGGTCAAGGGCATGTACAGGCTTCATCCCAGGCCCTGGTTGGGCTCATGCAGGAGGCAAGCAATCAATGTGTCTCTCTTACATCAATGTTTCTCTCTCTCTCTCTCTAAAAATCCCTTCCTCTCTCTCTAAAAATCAATGGAAAAAATATCCTCACAACAACAAAAAGTCATAAACTAAGGTTCTTGCAGTGTGGACTGTGTCATGACTGAGGAGAGGCAATACCTCAGTCAGACTTCTCCAATGAACAGTGTTTTATGGGATGACCTACAATGTACCAACCTGTCAACGTGTTTCTGCCAAAAGTAAGCCAGACTCATTGTTCTGGTGCTTACAGAAGGTTGGATTCTTCAACTTTTGTTCTAGCCACTTCTTATGGTATCATTTAAACATGACCCATGATAAATATTTATATGAGTCATTTAATAACAACAAATAATGTTGAATGACCTTAAACTATTGATGAATTTACCTTTATTTATATATATAATTATATATATATAATTTTATATATTTATTTATATATTTATGTATTTATTTATATACATATTTATATATATATATATAATTTTTTATTGATTTCAGAGAGGAAGGGAGAGGGAGAGAGATAGAAACATCAATGATAAGAGAGAATCATTGATTGGCTGCCTCCTGCACTTCCCCTATGGGGTGGGGGGGATCGAGCCCACAACCCGGGCATGTGCCCTTGGCCGGAATTAAACCTGGGACCCTTTAGCCAGCAGGCCAAGGCTCTGTCCACTGAGCCAAACCGGTTAGGGCTTTAACTTTTTTAAACACAGTGTTTAGACATTGATGGAGATGAGGTCTGAAAGGGTCACAGAGGCCACTGGGCAAATGCCTAGATTCTCAAAACATATAACATTTTCTAAATATGAAAAAAAAAGGAATTATAAAGTCTTCTCTCACAACTCCTCCTTATAAAAGAATTCAAAATAATGTAGATATTCCCTTATCCAAGAGGTGGAGCTTAATCGCCATCCCACCTCTTAAGCATGGACTAGAACTAGTGTCTTGTTTCCAAATACTAGACAAAGGGAAATGGTGATTTTGCAGTGGAGAGACCTGGAAAACACCAGCGTACACAGTGATGACGGGCACATCGTCTGGGGTGTCTGGGATGTGATATGTTCCCTGATACGATGGGCACTTAATCTCTGTGGTCTTCGTTCCAAATGCCGACAACTCCAGTCTAACCTTGAGGAAAACATCAGACAAACCCAGGTTGGGCAACATTCTGTAGGGCACCAGGCTGCTCCTCCTCAGGACTGTCAAGACCATGAGAGAAAAGGACTGAGTCACAGGCCAGAGGAGATGACGGGGCTATGATAACGAGATGCAACGTGGTACCGTTTACTGGGTCCTAAAACATGAAGAAGACACAAAAAATCGGGTGAAAGCTACATGAAGTCTGCAATTAAATTAACAGTAATGTAAGTACTGATGCTAACTTTTTAGTTTGACAAATGGTGGTGTAAGATTTTAGTGATGGGGGAACCACCTGAGGGGTATATGTGGGAAATCTATACTATCGTTGCCACTGAAATTATTCTAAAATAAAAAGCTTATTTTGAAAAGTCTGTTCTTTCAGAAGTTGAATCAATAATTGAGAAATGGCAAGATAACACAAGTCACATCAAATTAGCTGTTCATAATGTAAGGAAAAAGACTAAAATTTGAATGCATGACCAGATTGTTACAAAAAAATGTTTTTTTAATTCTCAGCACAATTAAAAGGAATGACACCTATCATCATTTCATTACAGTATTCAGCTCTTTTTCTTGCCATTTTACCTTCAGCCATTACTTTTTTGTTTTTTTAAGTGTCCCTCCAGCCCAGCTGGCATGGCTCGGCTGAGCATCGACCTATGAACCACGTATGGTTCGAGTCCCAGTCAGGGCACAGGTTGCGGGCTCAATCCCCAGTGTGGAACTTGCAGGAGGCAGTTGATCAGTGTTTCTCTCATCATTGATATTTCTCTCTCTCCCTCTCTCTCCCTCTGTCTCTCTCTCTCTTCCTCCCCCCCCCCTTCTTCTCTGAAATAAATAAAAAATATATTTTTTAAAAAGTGTTCCTCTGTTTTTCATTCCATATTTTCCTTAACTGCCTCGGTGAAGCAGGAAGCTGTCACCAGGACTATTTCCGCTCTCCCTGTAGCCCTTTGGCTTGCCCGTCCTTATTCCCAAATAGTTCAGGAGAATCACCTCACCCCACTGAGCAGTGTCAGTACAACTGTGAGTCAAGTTGTGGAGCCTCCCCTGGCCAAGGCAGGACAGAGGGCCACACTTACGACAATCCTACTGCCTCCCTAGAATCTGAAAGCAGAACAGAGGGACAAAGGATATGCCACTCGGTTATGCCAGTGGCTGGGCTCTAACAAGTCTGCTACCGAGACCTCTCAAGTTCCCCAGTTCTGTTTCTGAGTCTGGTTCTCCAACCTCCCATCACTAGTGAACTCTCTGTGCTCCCCACCAAAATGATCTCTGCCCTTGGCCTATTACAGAGCCGGTGACTGAATAAGCGACTAAACTTTGCTTCAAAATAACTCAGGAACAGAGGGAAATGGGTGAAGATAGAGAAAGCATGATTACTAAACCTGGGTGGTGAATACTAGGCATTCTTGACACTATACAATTCCTCTACTTTAGTATGTTTGGAGTTTTCTATAATTTAAAAATATGGTAAGAACGTGTCTAGCTTTATTTTTTTGTACATATCTGTCCAATTTTTCAAACACCATTTATATCCATAAAAAGAAATCAAGATTGTTCACCTTAAAATAAAAAAAGAGTGAGGTAAGCCAGAAGATTTCCAATATTTTATAAAGTTTTTAAAATTTTCTCTATTTTCCAGATAGAGGTACAGGAGGGATTTAAAACAGAAATGAACATCAGCTGTGTAGTGCCTCACTCTTGAAACTGAGGATAAACAAGGAACACCAGACAATTCAGGAGCACTTCTGACATGAAATAAAAACAAAATTAATAAGAAAAAAATGCCTTGGAGACAATAGAGGACATAAAAGAGAACTAAAGAAAAACAATTTATATCTTCAGAGAAATGTGAAAAGATAATGGACCCTATCACGAAAGATAATCAGCACTCTTGAAAGTTATAACCATAATTGTCAACATAAAAATTCAATGAAATGGTTTAAAATTGAGAAAACTCTCAGAAAAGACTCAAGTTTATCAATCAGATAGAAAATAGGAAATCAGAATACAAGGGTAATGGAGTTTTAAAAGGTTTATCATACACTTGAGAAATAAAGAGAAAATTTTAAGACTTCCCCTAGCCCAGGTGGTCTGACCTGCCACGACCTACAAGGCTAGGTTGGGGATCTGAAGGAGGGGCTGCCACACAAATGAAAACACTATACAAGAAATATCAATTTAGAAGGCACTGGGGGGCAGGTGGAGACCTCTTTCCGGAATAGGCACCCCGAGTTCTGGCCTGGTTCACTTTTTATTTACTTGAATATACATTTGCCCTGTAGCAATGCATACAGGCAGATCAAAGGTAAAGTTTGGTAAACAATGTAAGAATTATCAGCTCAGGAAATTGCCTTGAGCCATTGCGCCCACAGCAGGGCAATTTTATGCTGATTTTCAGCCCTGCTGAATATCAAAGTCCATTGGCCTTCCAATGTTTCTTTTTGCATTTTTATGCTAACTGCTGTTTGCTTTAGCCTCCAGGCAGTGACTCAGTGGTTGAGTTTCAACCCATGAACCACAAGGTCATGGTTTGATTCCCGGTCAGGGCACATGCCTGGATTTCGAGCTCCATCCCCAGTGTGGGAGTGCGGGAGGCAACTGATCAATGATTCTCTCTCATCACTGATGTTTCTATCTCTCCCTCTCCCTCCTCTCTAAAGTCAATCAAGTATAAAATTTCCCCTATATGACGTGTATCCTTAGGTTGAAAAGATTCACCGATTAACAGCAAGAAAGGAGACAGGGAACTGCAAGACATTATCATGCTGCCGAAACCGGTTTGGCTCAGTGGATAGAGCTGCGGACTGAGGGGTCCCGGGTTCGATTCCGGTCAAGGGCATGTACCTGGGTTGCGGGCACATCCCCAGTAGGAGATGTGCAAGAGGCAGCTGATCGATGTTTCTCGCTCATTGATGTTTCTAACTCTCTATCTCTCTCCCTTCCTCTCTGTAAAAAATCAATAAAATATATTTAAAAAAAAAAAAAGACATTATCATGCCATTTTATAGTTCTAGGTCTAAAAAGCTCTTAAAGATTTCTGGGGAGCATAGACGTGGGCTAAAAACTATAGAGAACACAAATAAAATGGCATTGGTTTTCACAATAACTTGGATAGTAAAAGACAATGGAGTTAATTTCTGAAAAATTCTATATCCAATTAACTGTCAAGTGTGAGCCTATTTGTTATATTAGCAGAGATTCAGAAAATTTATTTTCTACTATTTTTTCCCTAGGATCATAAGCTCCAGCAAGAGAAACAAGAAACAATGGCTTCCTAACAAAAAATGCTAGACTGTGATATAGTAGGCTTAGAAGGCAATGATTAGTTTGAAGCAGAAGAGCTGTTTCCAAGATTAGGTCTCCGAGGAAAGTGTGACTTGATGGAATAAAACGTGAAGCAGCATTTGAAAAGAATAAAGCTATGGTAATTACACAACAACAGCACAGAAAACAACAGAAAAGCTTCAAATAAAGACCATGAACTGTACAAGAGAAGGAATGTAATCACAGTTCAGGACTTGGCTCAGCAGACAATATTTAGAGCAGTGGTTCTCAACCCTTGGCTGCACATTAGAATCACCTGGGAATCTTTTTAAAATCCTGATTCCTGGGCCTCATTCTCCGGAAATTCCGTTTCTTTGTTATGGGGTGGGGCCACAACATTAGTAACAAAGAAACAAAATTTCCAAAGGATGAGGCCCAGAAATCAGGATTTTAAAAAGATTCCCAGGTGATTCTAATGTGCAGCCAAAGCTGAGAACCACTGAGTTAGAGGGTCATAATGTAAATGCTAATGAACCAACTAGAAAGTTAACAGAGGTAGCCAAGAAAGTTCTTATGAAATAATTAAATCTTCATACCTCATGAGAAAGAGAACATGGACACAGGGCTTGCAGCGAGGAGCCACGGGGGACTGTGCCTGAACACTTTTACCTCCCATTGGGACTTTACGTGGAAGAGGAGCAGGAGGACGCAGACCTTCACCGCAAGGAGGCGCACAGCCACACCCTCATTCAGCTGGAGGGGTGGCCACAGCCACAGGCCGGACGCACGTCTCTAAGGTCGGACCACCCAGGCCAAGCAGTGGCTGTTCCTCAGGATCCGGAGCTTGGCGAGTGGGGACTCCCAGAAGCAGGCCCAAGGCCTTGAGATGCCGCAGGTCGTCCAAAGCCAACCGCTGTCGGATGGCTGGCAGCCATCCCCAGCATTCGGCTGCACCCCACAGCCTCGACTGTGCCAGTCAGGAAGGGAAGTTGTATTTCAGTTCCAGGTCCAGAAAAGCAGCAAAATCAGGAACATGTGAAATGTTCCAGTGACCCCGAGGCTGACCTCAGGACCAGCTGCATTGAGTAATGACCCCCTGCCCTCGTGCTAGCCCATCAACCAGTGGAGAGCACAACCCTGAGAGGACACACCTGGGAAACTGCTGAATATTCTATTGAGATCTCCGCCCTTAAAACCCTTAGGATGGAGGACCCAGAGCGCTCTTCCTCCCGGGAGCACACCCCTGCCTTTCTCTGCCCCAAGCAGGTTACCATTAGCTGCCTCACTCCCGAGCTCCAAGGGCCCTTCCTTTACCTCTGTAACTTCTGGGAATTACTTTTTATACCTGTGATTAACCACATAAACATTCTCTTATAAATATAAAAAAAGAGAAAGTCAATAATGTAAATTGTTATCAAGAAACAGTAGTATGGCCCTAGATGGTTTGGCTCAGTGGATAGAGCGCCGGCCTGCAGACTCAAGGGTCCCAGGTTCGATTCTGGTTAAGGGCATGTACCTTGGTTGCGGGCACGTCCCCAGTGGGAGGTGTGCAGGAGGCAGCTGATCGATGTTTCTCTCTCATCGATGTTTCTGACTCTATCCCTCTCCCTTCCTCTCTGTAAAAAATCAATAAAATATATATCTTTTAAAAAACAGTAGTATGGTCATATAATTTGGAACATAAGATAAAAATGGCCAAGTAATATCATCTCTAGGCGGCAAAACTGGGAAATATGACAAAGGCTTAGGTACATACTAAATTTGTTTTTACACCATGGTAATTTTTAAAGTAAATGCAAGTAAAAGTTTAATTTTTGCTTTCTTCTTAGTATATATCCAGGCATATTTGCCAAAATAAGTAAACTATTCACACAATTTACATATACCTCATTTACTTTGCAGTGAAACATGATTTAAATATCCATCCTTTTAACAATGAAAACATTTCTATTAGAACCTGAATAGTGAAATTCAGATTTTTAAAGAAAGCTTTACAATAGCTCCTGTTTTCTGAGTACTTAGCCTGTTTTTAGAAATTGTTTGAAGCACTTTAGATTTGTAATTTTTATCACTTAATCTTCAAAATAACCCTATGAAGTTGGTCCTATTATAACACAACTTCATACATAAGAAAACTGGGTTCAGAGTTTATGCAACTTGCCCGAAGTCAAGTTATATCTAGACCTGGAATGCAAACATTCTGATGCCAAAGCTCTCAGTACATTTTCCTTCATCACCCAAAGGTAAGGATACAATTGATGAGTTTTGATTTCCAGGTTTCATTTTTTCTTTTTTATGAATTTTTAATTTATTTTACTAGAGGCCTGGTGCACGGATTTGTGCACTGGTGGGGTCCCTCGGCCTGGCCTGCGGGGATTGGGCCAAAACAGGCAGTCCAACATCCCCTGAGGGGTCCCAGATTGCGAGAGGGTGCAGGCCAAGTTGAGGGACCCCACCTGTGCACCGGGCCTCTAGTATTCATATAAGATCTTGTTAATCTCTTCCCGCCCTCCCCTCCTTCCCTCTGAGATTCATCAGTCTGTTCCAGGTTTCCATGCCTGTGCATTGAGCGTCTGCCCCCTGGTGGTCAGTGCATGTCATAGCTACTGAACTGTCACTTAGGCCTTTATATATAAAGATTGGTTTCAGGGAGGGAGGAGATAGAAACATCAATGATGAATCATTGATTGGCTGCCTCCTGCTGGGGATGGAGCCTGAAACCCAGGCACGTGCCCTGACCAGTGTCGAACCCAGTACCCTTCAGTCCGCAGGCCGACACTCTAGCCACTGAGCCAAACTGGTTAGGGCTCATTTTTTTTTCTTTATTAAGAAAACTGCATTGCCTTTCTGCTTTATAAATGTAAATGTGAACACTAACAAGATGGACATAAGAAAAACTATAAGCTACAAAATTAAAGAGCAGCATTAACGAGACGATGGATGTGACGTCATGTGTCAGCCCACTGTAACTCCACAGCACAATGACCACATATTACATTTGAAGGGCCCCAATTAAGTAAAAATGGCCCGACTGGAAGATTCAATTAGACCCAAAAATCTGCTTTTAAAAACCACTCTGTATATTAAGGAATTTATTGCTTTGGTACTCTTTGCATTAAGATGTCATGAAAGGATTAAATAGAAACATGTTAAGTCATTTGTTCATTTATTCATTAATATGTCAAATTCAGTTTTCTATACACTATGGTGTTTATTCCATTTTCTGTACTATTAGACATACATATTTAAAAAAATATTTAACTTATTTTTATGAAGAAATTAAATATTTTCTGGGGGGAAAATCATTTTATTTATTGTTCTCTATAGCAACAAACCTGAAACAAGTTTCATCCAACTCAACTAATTCATTTAAATACCTTTGCTCCATGGCAATTTGTTTAAAATTCTAGTTTAGTTTACACAACTCTATTCTACATAACACTGTTTTACCCTGTTACATAGTATATAATTAAAGAACATTTTTGTAATTAACATGTTTCTTTTGATATAATACAGAACAAGTTTTTCCCATCTCCCGCAAGCACTCAAATATATTAAAAAGGTATCCTTCTTAAAAGGCACACACATTTACAGGTTCAAATCTTTATTGTTTTAAAATTCTACATGTCTTTTACAATACAATATTTTGTTATTTAAATGACCTCTAAACAGTTAATGTACAATGAATATGTTTTTTCTGAAACGGAACCATGAATTATAATTTCATCAATATAATTATTCTTAACAGAATAATAAAGATGTTGGGAAGGTTTCCGTGCTGCATTTAAAGTGTCAATAGCACAGACTCTTCCCTTTAGAACCCAAGCGACCGATCTGTTGAAAGTGCTTTTAAAGACTGATAATTATGGCTGATCTTAAAAATCAATCAATCAAATTGAGTTCCTTTTTGTTTTGAAACATCAAAGGGCATTAAAAAAATAAATGAAACAATTTGCTTTAGTAATCTACAGAGGCAAACTCAAAATTATGATTATCTGCATGCAATAACACTCCTCTTTCTTTAAATAGTTTTGAAGAATTTATACATTTTATAAAGAATGTGTTCAGAGTGCAAGTTTTTGATACTGATTTCACAAAAGGACAAATGCTGGTAATAACAACTAACATTTACTATCTAAGTTCAAGCTAATGTATATGTAACAGGCAATTAATATGGCTAATCATAAGCCACAATGCACAGGGTATGCCCTTTGAAAAATGAACGAGTTTGGTCCGCATTTCATTTGGATAAAAACAAAACCAAAACCAAAACCATTTTAATTCAGCCAAATGTCTTGTTAAATTTATTGTTCTAAAGGGTATGTAGCCAGTTAAAAAGTAAATGATGTACACCAGTGAAGCATATTGTCACGCTGACTTTTGTATAAAAAGATGGCTTGCTGTTTTTGGAGTGATGAATGAACACTGTAGGATAAATCAGGAAAATGTCACAGAATGTATTAATTTCTTCCAAGTTATACTTTCTTATTCCACGACACAGCTTTCACTCTGTAAAACTTTGTTCCCAAAGGAACTTTAAATCTGTTTTGTGCCTAAGAAAAAAAGAAACCAAATTACACAGGTGCCATCATATCATACTACTCAATGCTAGAGTATTGGCGGGAGGGGGGGTTCTTGGTCAAACTACACAAGATCTTCCCCTCACCAGGTGAAAATATATTGAGCCACTAGTACTGATGAAGAATATAGTACAAAGTGAGCCATAAGTCATTATTTTAAAGTATCAAAGAAACTTCAGTGCTACACAGTTTAAGTTCTATAAGTGTTTTGGAGCAAAGGGGGCCAAAATTAGAGTTAGGAAATATGCTCACTAGATTTCACTGATTGTGTTGTACTGGCACTGCTGATAAGACAGGTGCATTTTTAGCCATCAATATTATACTTCAATGGGAGTCAAGTATGAAAATAAGAAAATATCACTCTATTTATAAATAGATTCACTTTTAATCAGCAGTTAGGTTCCCATTAAAGGTCTCACTCAAGAGAGCGAAAAGACCAAGACAGCACTATGCAAGATTTCTATATAAAGTAGTATAAGAATTTTCTACATAATTCCTAGGTTTATAACATATGATATAGTTTTTACCTTTTTGGCTTGACAGTATTCCTTTTCCATTACTTTTCCAAGAACCCAGGGTCTTCTAGATACACCTGAAGCTATTAAATCAAGAGATTAGTTTCTTTTTAAAAGCACAGTTATAATTATCATAAAATGTAATTGTCAGAATCAAAACAGACCAATGCAAGACTGCTGAAATCACGAAAATGTGTAACCATTTTCAAAACAACACTGAATTCAGTCTACTTTTCAACCAGTAATTTTGATTTCATTTACTCATTAAATATAGGTGGTAAATCAAATCACAGAACTAACAAAATTAAAGATATACAAATAATCTAAGTATAAAATATAAACAAATCTAGAAATTCTCTAAGTTAGCTCAACAGTGCCATCTACTGAAAGTGCTAAGATGACCTTTTCCATTCTGAAAACAGGCAAAGTTATGCAGACAAAACTTATTTTCTAGATTCTAAGAAAAGCCCTGCTTTTTGAGAGGCACTGCTTTTACCTCCAATGCTCAGGGGCAGGAACTGCACCTTTCTCCCGTCCGTACCCACAGTGCATGGAAGGGCGAACACAGTCAGTGCACAATAAATAACCGGCAAGTCTACAAGGGTGGTGCTTGAGCAAAGGGGAGGTGGAAAACGTGGGAGGAGACGGAATGGAAAGGCTTGCCCTGGAGCCCAGGTGTGACAAACTAATACTCATTCTCTTTCAATTCATCTGAAATTCTCATAAAAAGTTGATTTCAAAAGTTCTTTGGCCAATAAATTATCTGTTTCGATAAGTCTTTGAGATTCCCAAGAGAAGCCAAAATTAATTTGTATGCCATAAATATAAATAAAAGATATCCTTGCCGGGGGGTAGGGGAGGCCAGGGGAAGGTCAATGGGGAAAAAAAGGAGACATATGTACTACTATTTGTAATACTTTAAACAAGAAAATAAAATTTAAAAAAAATTAAAATAAATTTAAAAAAAGATATCCTGAAAAACCATCAGAAATGTACATACATAGAGACTATCACATAATAGACAGAGAAGCCCCTAGACCACAGGATGTGAAAAATACTATAAATGCTGTAATATAGCATTTCCGATAATTCGTTTATGAAAAGACTCATTCTAAAATGAAATGCTTATGTTTTATGAATGAGGACTAAAAAGTCCCACTGTCTCAGACATAAAAACACTCTGCGAGTCCACACACCCCTAGGACAGTGGCACAGGGGTACTATATCCCCTGCTCATAATCCTCACCAAAAAAAAAAGAAAAGAGGGGGGAGCGTGTAAGGAGGATGTGGAGTACCATGGTAAATTAAGACTGTTGCCCTAGCCGGTTTGGCTCTGTGGATAATAGAACGTTGGCCTGCAGACTGAAGGGTCCCAGGTTCAATTCCAGTCAAGAGCATATGCCCAAGTTGCAGGCTTGATCCCCAGTAGGCGGCATGCAGGAGGCAGTCAATCAATGATTCTCTTTCATCATTGATGTTTCTAAGTCTTTCTCCCTCTCCCTTCCTCTCTGAAATCAGTAAAAAATATATATTTTTTAAAAAGACTGTTAAATTATTTTCTGCAAGACTTGTGAGTGCCTTTAAAATTATAATGTGCACTGTGAATCTGAGTATACAAAATTTAAAAACTGAATTCCCTCCCTGTCCTTTGGATATGCACATTGAAAATATTTAAAGATAAAGAACCATGATATAACTTCGCCTCATATGGTTCTGGAAACAACAATGTGCACATAAAACACTGTATATATTTTTGTATTTGTACATTCAGACATACACATATAGAAATAATAGAAATAGGGGAAAATGTTAATAAAAGATGAACATGAGTAAAGGTATATGGGTTTTTTTGCACTATACCTATGCTACTTTATGATAAATTTTTTAAAAAATTTTCAAATGAAAAGCTTAAACAAATAAAAAGCAAAAAAATACAAAAAAAATCACAGAAGAAAATATCAAGCTCATTGTTTTCAAGGTACAAAGCCCACTCATTTCTCATGTATTTATGGACATTCTATGTAATCCACCACCAGCAGCCACAGCAGAGTGATTGTGATGTTGGCCTACTTCAGAAATTGGTATTTGACCAGGTTATCATTCCAAATAGAAACAGCAATCTAAGTACACATACATTCGTGTTTTTCTATTGAGGTGAAGTATCCCAGGGTATCATCCTGTGCTTTTAGAATTCTTCCAAGTAATAGAAAAAATGGAAAAGTGACAGGGCATAAAGGGGACCCCTCCCCGACCACTTTGTCCAGCACTATTTAGATCTCTGTGTGTCCACTGCAGCCTAATTATTGCTCTCCCTCTGGGGCCAGCGGGGATGAAGATGAGAAGAGACCCAGCTTGCCTGGGGCTCCTGCTCATTGAATAATTACGTTACCACTGTTTCATGAGCCTAACACTGAAAAACTTTCCTTCTAAACGGTGAATACTTTTTCCCACCAGCTTTTAAAATACAAAAATCATGGCCCACTAATGAGTGTATATCCAAAAACAATCAGTTAAAACCATAGGCAGAACTACTACAGAATGTGAATTCTTTGTCCTAACACAACTGCATCTGAAATTTTATATTCATTAACTCTAGGGGGCAGAAAAATGCAAATATAAACGAATGAGAGAACAGGAATAGCTATGAAGAGGAATGCAGCCAAGCAGCAGGCTGACACACAGAAACACAGACAATGGTTTTCCCAAATCAAACAAAAGCCTGTCGTAAGGACTGGGAACAGAAGGAGCTAGCCGTGAGGACAAGTACCACCCATCATTAAAAAATCAGTGTGAGAGGGAGTGGAGTAGGATACATGTATATTCTTTTCCCTCCCTAAATGGACTGATAACTACACTGGGCTGGCAAGAAAATGCTTCTTACCATTGGTCAGTATAGTGATAGCCGGTCACTGGAAAAATAATCCCCTGCCCCTTCGTCAGCTTGGTCTTATTTTGAGGAAGGAAAGTATGTACTAGATAAAAG
>NW_005871075.1:4880582-4881914 GCF_000147115.1 Myotis lucifugus | reverse complement strand
CGGCCCCAATCATCCTCACCCCCCATGAGGCCTCGGATCGATTTCCCCTCATCTGGCCGGACTGCCGGTCCCTCACACGAGCATCTTCCCCCCTCCGCTGGGCGGCCTTGTTGGTGGTACGCCGGACCCCCCGACTTCCCATACGGGGGGAGGCGCGGGGGCGGGGAGACAGGCGGCACACAAAATAGCTTGTGGCAGCAAAGAGCTATTTATTTTGAGCCTGATTTTGGGCTAGACTATTAAGTAGTCTAGAAATTATTTTAGAAGATTTATACCTGATTGCTGAAAATAGTTCAGTACATCAGACTCAGAAATCACTAGTCCATAGATGCATCTCATTAAAACCTTCAGCAAAATTGCAAATTATTTAAATTTGGTAGATATTTTTAAAAATAGCCGAAACCGGTTTGGCTCGGTGGATAGAGCGTTGGCTTGCGGACTGAAGGGTCCCAGGTTCGATTCCGGTCAAGGGCATGTACTTGGGTTGTGGGCACATCCCCAGTAGGAGATGTGCAGGAGGCAGCTTATCAATGTTTCTCTCTCATCGATGTTTCTAACTCTCTATCTCTCTCCCTTCCTCTCTGTTAAAAAAATCAATAAAATATATTTAAAAAAATATATATAAATAAAAATAAAAATAAAAATAATAGGTAATAGACATTATAATTTAGTATATTTTAAAACTTATTTTTGCCTTTAAAAATGTTTAAGAATTGACATTTTAATAAAAAATAAAGTAGAAACACAGGATGATAAATAAGACAGAAAAAAACATTTTATAATTTGTCGAAAAAAGGTAATGTTATTAACAAGCAGGTAAGCATAAATAGATTGTACTTATATAAGAATTGTGACAATTTAATTCTGCTACTTCTAGGATATGAGATATCTGGCCCAATTGCATTAACTACGTTGATTTAGAATTGTCAATAGAATCCAGGAAATTAACCTGGATAATGCAGATTTTATAAACAAACAGATTCTGACATATTTAGACAAGAAATAAAAATCTGTAATATATTCTCTCCATTCCAGGTTTTATTATTTTAGTTATGGATATGACACTTACCACCCTCACCTGGTTTGAGATCCAGGGCAGGCAAAGATTCTGAATGCAGAAAATATAAGGTTGGACTAACAGTAAATAATACGTAATTGTCGTGGCGCTCGTCTAGGATAATGAGTACCAAATCTCCCACCTGAAAACTAAATAAAGGAATGTCATTATCGACCTGAAAAGTTACTATCACCCTATCCTGAAAACTTTAAGTATATATTCTGCAATGTTTAACTATAATTAAAGTATCACAAAGGCAATATAATTTTCACATT
>NW_005871075.1:4848732-4880482 GCF_000147115.1 Myotis lucifugus | reverse complement strand
TATGATATGCTAAGGCCGCTCAAACACAGGGAGCTGCCCCCCCCCCCCCCGTTGGTCAGTGCACTCCCACAGGGGGAGCACCACTCAGCCAGAAGCCAGGCTCACAGCTGGCAAGCGCAGCGGTGGTGGCGGGAGCGGGCCTAAGCCTGCAGTTGGACATTCCCGAGGGCTTCCGGACTGCAAGAGGGCACAGGCCAGGCTGAGAGAACCCCGCCCCCCAAGTGCATGAATTTCGTGCAAGGGGCTCGGCCCTTGCAGCCCTGGCCGGCCCTCACAGCCCCTACCGGTCATCCGGAAGGACATCCAGAAGGCCGTTTGGCTGTTCGATCTAATTAGCATATTAGCTCTTTATTATATAGGAGATATATATATATTACCCTACCCAGCACCTAATTGGAATGCTGGTCATTTATATAAGATGTCCAAAGGATGATGCCAGTGACTGTCAGAAACCAAAAGCTTTAAAAAATAAAAATTGTAGCCGAGGCCAGTTTGGCTCAGTGGATGTGCAGGAGGCAGCTGATCGATGTTTCTCTCTCATCGATGTTACTAGCTCTCTATCTCTCTCCCTTCCGGCACATCCCCAGTGGGAGATGTGCAGGAGGCAGCTGATCGATGTTTCTCTCTCATCGATGTTACTAGCTCTCTATCTCTCTCAATAAAAAATTGTAATATTATCTATTGTTTAAAGAACAAAAATGGCGGGGGCGGGGGGAGAAACCCACTACAGTTCATCTAAAAATTGTAATATTATCTATTGTTTAAAGAACAAAAATGGCAGGGGGGCGGGGGGAGAAACCCACTACAGTTCATCTAGTCACAGGAAGAAGGTAATCTTCCTAACCTTTCATTTTACAAGAAACACAAATTCAGAGGGAGCAAGTTATAGTCTCAGTGGCAAGGAGATCACTGTATACTATTCTCCATTTCTAAGGACAGTGCTCTTCAACTTGGAAAAGCCAACTGAGTTAGGGTCTTGTTGTTAATTAGGTTTAAACAATGGAAATTACTAATTTCGGGTGAAGGGAGCAAGAAAACAAAGAAATGGTACCACTTGTCAACATGCTATAAGTGGTGACTGTTTCTTCAGAGTCTTCTTTAGAAATGTTCGAAGTATCAAGAGCCATTCAGAGTTATTCTCGGATTCCTTAGTTGTCAAAATAATTTAATTTAGTGGGTCCTACACCTAATAAGTCATCAAAATCACAGAGGAAGCTTTTAAATGACAACAGTCTTTTATTCATTAGTTATTTACCATGCAAATATCTGTTGCCCACCTAACATGATGTGAAGGTAGTGCTTTGGCTAAACACCAGAAGATGAGTTGTCAAAGGTAGATAGGTGAGGCCCTGGACAGTTTGGCACCATGGTTTAGAGTGCTGGCCCACCAACTAAAGAGCCTCAGGTTCGATTCCCAGTCAAGGACATATACCTCAGTTGCAGGTTCAATCCCTGGCAATCCCTGGATCAGTTGGATGGGGCACAAACAGGAGGCAACCAATTAATGTGTATCTCTCTCTCCTCTCTCTCTTCCCCTTCCCCCTCCTTCCACTCTCTCTAAATATCCTCACACCCGGGGTGAGGATTTTTTTTTAAAAAGGTAGACAGGGCACTCTGAGGAAGTGTTTTCTTTCTTTTTTTTAAAGTTCATCTCTCTCTAATCTTTGAAACACCATAAATTGATTTGATTTGACATACAGCTGGCAGGTAAAGTCAGATACCACCCTTTCAAATCACTGAGAAAAGATAATTAAAGCTCTAATAGGAGACATTTCTAATTCAATCATAATGTTACAAGAAATAATCATTTAGAAAAACCTTACTTTATTTTATTTTATTTTTTTTAAATATTTTATGGATTCTTTACAGAGAGGAAGGGAGAGGGACAGAGAGCTAGAAACATCAATGAGAGAGAAACATCCAATCAGCTGTCTCCCGCACACCCCCCACTGGGGATGCGCCCGAAACCAAGGCACATGCCCTTGACTGGAATCGAACCCGGGACCCCCCAGTCCGCAGGCCAACGCTCTATCCACTGAGCCAAACCGGTTAGGGCAGAAAAACCTTACTTTAAAAAAATATATATTTTTATTGATTTCAGAGAGAAAGGGAGAGGGAGAGAGAGAGATAGAAACATCAATCATGAGAGAGAACCATTGATCGGCTGCCTCCTGCATGTCCCACACTGGAGATCAAGCCCACAACCCAGGCATGTGTGCCCTGACCGAGAATCGAACCTGTGACCTCCTGGTTCATAGTTCGATGCTCAACCACTGAGCCACACCAGCTGCGTGAAAAACCTTGCTTTTTAATAAAATTTTTTCACCAATACAATTCAACATTATTCAGTAAAATTTTTTGCACAGAAAAATATCCCCACAAAATATAAATAAAATACTTACTCTCGAATAGCTATCTTTTCAGAATGCCTTGAGGATACTGAAGACATGCTCTGAGACATCTAAAAACAACAACAAAATATAAACAGTTCATAAAGCTTATATAATTAAAGCATGATAGTTATTAGGTCCTATTGCAAAAATTTTGTTCAATGTTATACACACTGTCTCTGTCCCAGTTTTTAAGAGTCCAAGTTTATATGGTTCATAATAACATAATTCTTTTCCTTCAACAATTACTTTCAGTGGACAAATTTACCTACATTTTTACTTTATATTATTTTCTGAATCCAATTTGGCTGGATTAAAAACAATATAGAATTACATCTTTTTTTAAAATATATTTTATTGTTTTTTTTACAGACAGGAAGGGAAAGGGATAGAGAGTTAGAAACATTGATGAGAGAGAAACATCGATCAGCTGCCTCCTGCACACCCCCCACTGGGGATGTGCCCACAACCAAGGTATATGCCCTTGACCGGAATCAAACCTGGGACCCTTCAGTCCACAGGCCGATGCTCTATCCACTGAGTCAAACAAGTCAGGGCTAGAATTACATCTTATTTATAATTACATACTTGATCTTAAAAATTTCACAAGGAAAGAGATTGACACGTATACTTCCCAAGCAGAGTGGGCCCAAACCTGGTTATACAAATCAACAAAAGATGAACAGATCTCTCTTTGTTTATTAAGTTTAATTTTGATGCTCAAGCCATAACTGCTCCCTCCGCAGTTGATCCCCTGCGACCCGACCCGCCCAGGCCCTGCACAGAGCCATTTGCTGGATCGCCTCAGGCAAAGGCTAGATTAGCACCTCTCCAGAGGACAGAAGTTTTCCCACAGCTGATTCTCACAGCCAGTCGGCCTGGTGGTCAAATCCCTCTAGTATTAACTACAACAATCAAGGCTCAACTAGAACAAGACTGCGCACAAAGACCACAAGGGGGTACACCAAGAAAGCATAAGAAATGCGGAGACAAAAAAACATGACAGAAATGGAGGATATAGAGCTAAAAAACGCAATTTTGAGGGCTTTCAATAATGTGCTAGAAGCAGCCAATAAACTTGATGAGAGCCTCACGAAAACTAATGAGACCCTCGATGCTATGATAAAGAAACAACTAGAAATTAAGCATACACGGACTGAAATAAAGAATATTATACAGACACCCAATAGCAGACCAGAGGAGTGCAAGAATCAAGTCAAAGATTTGAAATGCGAAGAAGCAAAAAAACACCCAACCAGAAAAGCAAAATGAAAAAAGAATCCGAAAATACGAAGATAGTGTAAGGAGCCTCTGGGACAGCTTCAAGCGTACAAACATCAGAATTATAGGGGTGCCAGAAGATGAGAGACAGCAAGATATTGAAAACCTATTTGAAGAAATAATGGCAGAAAACTTCCCCCACCTGGTGAAAGAAATGGACTTACAGGTCCAAGAAGCGAAGAGAACCCCAAACAAAAGGAATCCAAAGAGGACCACACCAAGACACATCATCATTAAAATGCCAAGAGCAAAAGACAAAGAGAGAATCTTAAAAGCAGCAAGAGAAAGAGACTCAATTACCTACAAGGGAATACCCATACGACTGTCAGCTGATTTCTCAACAGAAACTTTGCAGGCCAGAAGGGAATGGCAAGAAATATTCAAAGTGCTAAATACCAAGAACCTACAACCAAGATTACTTTATCCAGCAAAGCTATCATTCAGAATTGAAGGTCAGATAAAGAGCTTCACAGATAAGGAAAAGCTAAAGGAGTTCATCACCACTAAACCAGTATTATACGAAATGCTGAACGGTATCCTTTAAGAAGAGGAAGAAGAAAAAGGTAAAGATACAAATTGTGAACAACAAACATGCATCTATCAACAAGTGAATCTAAGAATCAAGTGAATAAATAACCTGATGTACAGAATGAACTGGTGATTATAATGAATCAGGGACATAGAAAGGGAATGGACTGACTATTCTTGGGGGGGAAAGGGGAATGGGAGATTCGGGAAGAGACTGGACAAAAATCGTGCACCTATGGATGAGGACAGTGGGTGGGGAGTGAGGGCGGAGGGTGGGGCGGGAACTGGGAGGAGGGGAGTTACGGGGGGGAAAAAAAAGAGGAACAAATGTAATCTGAACAATAAAGATTAAAAAAAAAAATTTGATGCTCAGAATTCCATTTCCCTCTGAACACTATCTTGAATAATGCAGGATCTCAATTAGTGTTTGAAAACAAAAGAGAAAGAAAATACTACAACAATAATGACTAGAAAAGCCTAAAATTGTATAGCAACTGATGACCATAATCATCCAAATGGTCTAAATGCTGCTAGTAAAGATAAGTTTGACCATCCATTTTCAGAACACATGCAACTTTATTTAGATTTTTTTAAAAGATTAAGTTTTTGATAAATTTATTAAAATGAGGACTTGGATCAATTGAGAAAAACTTACCAGTCTTTGATTTAACCGCTTGTTTTCTTCTTCTTTTAATTGTAATGTCTGCAGGGGGAAATAAAAGAGACCCGTGGTTTGGTTTATCCTTGTTCTTACTCAAATCTAAACATGATTGACAAAATCTTTTAAACTTCAGATTACTTTCAGTTCCAGTACAAAAGTTAGTGGGAAATGTTTATTTATTGATCCTTTCCCACTGTTTTAATTATTTTCTGGATTAAAAAATGAGAACATTTTTAGTATATTTACCTAACCCAACCATTTTAAAAAGTTTAATGTGCATTAGAATCGTATCACTTGTGGAACTTTTTAAGTATGCAGTAAATATCTGAGCTCTATCCCCAAAGACTCTGCTAGTATGTCTGTTCTAAGAAGAGGTATCTGGATATATCCCAGTTGATTCTGATATGTGATCATGCAACCCTTCAATAGCAGCAAGAACAACAATGAATGCAGGTTAGAACCAAAGCTGAACAATTTTTACTAGGTTCTTATAAGCTTGTAAAGAGAAAAAAAAAATTGCTGAAAATCTTGAAAATAAAGGAATGAGAAGTGCTCTGTAAAACAATTGGGAGGAAACTACTTATTGCCAATGTTCATTTCAATTAATCTTTTATAAAAAAAACCACATCACTTTTCTTCATCATTCACATAATCTATTTTTGCCCAATCCAGGTAAGTATTCAATGCTTTGTTTTTGAAATACGCATACTTATGTTTTAATGAATTCTGAGCTACTGAATAAAACTATTATTGTACATAGTTATTTTATAAAGACCACTAACCTTTTTCTCTAATATAGACTTCATTTACTGGAAACATATGACAAATAAGAGTCTTGAAATGATATTGCCAACTGTTAAGCCACTTCTCAAAATATTAACTACAAAAATAACCATTAAAAAAAGATCTGCCCCAGCCGGCGTGGCTCAATGGTTGAACATCAACCTATGAACCAGGAGGTCACAGTTCGATTCCCAGGAGGGCACATGACTGAGTTGGGGGCTCAATCCCCAGTGTGGGGTGTGTAGGAGACAGCCAATCAATGATTCTCTCATCATTGATGTTTCTGTCTTTCTCTCCCTCTCCCTTCCTCTCTGAAATCAAGTATATATTTTTTAAAAAGATCTAATTTATAAACAGGGTATGTTTTCAGCATAAGACATATTTAACTGCATCCACATAATGAACATATCAAATATTGCAGTTAAAGAAAATAATTTACTTACTCGTTCTAACAGCATTATCCTCTGTTTTTCTTCAGATAGCATATGGATGTTTTCTCTAAGAGACAATGAATTATTTTAGTTTAAGTCTAAAAATTCTGGACTTTACATTCTTCAAAAGAATTTTAGAAATTTAACTATTACTACAAAGCACTTTAAAATTTAAGGATCTGAACTAAATTGTAGAAAGCATCCTGTTTAAGTTACGGTACATTTCAATGGTGTACATTCTTTGTAGCAAAGCTCCTGTAATTAGACCTATAAACCTTTTGAAATTACAAGCAAAACATTCGTTTATGCTTTTTTCTAGGATAATGTCTTTTATTTTATTATTTATTTATTATTAATCCTCACCCGAAGATATTTTTCCATTGATATTTTAGAAAGAGTGGAAGGGAGGGGGAGAGACAGAGAGAGAGCGACATTGAAGTGAGATAGACACATTATTTGGTGGCACGCCCCCAACCAGGGCCGGGGTACAAGCCTGCAACCAAGATACATGCCCTTGACCGGAATCAAACCTGGGACCTTTCAGTCTGCACTGAACCAATTCTTTTAGGAACCTCCATACTGTTTTTCCATAGTGGCTGCACTAATTTGTAATCCCACCAACAGTGTCTGAGGGTTCCCTTTTCTCCACATTCTTGCCAGCACTTGTTCATTAATGTGAGCTATTCTGACAGATGTGAGCTGACTTAACACCAAAAAATAAATAATCCAAATAAAAAATGGGCAGAGGACCTGAATGGACATATCTCCAAAGAGGACATAAACATGGCCAATAGATATTTGAAAAGACGCTCAACATCACTAATTATGAGAGAAATGGAAAATTTAAATATTAATATTTACAACTTGAGACTTTATTAATTTGACTAGAGGCCCGGTGCTCGAAATTCGTGCATGGGGGGGAGGGGGGGGGAATGGGGCGCGGAGGTGTCCCTCAGCCTGGCCTGCACCCTCTCCAATCTGGGACTCCTTGGGGGATGTCTGACTGCCAGTTTAGGACCGATCCCACAGGGGCAGTCGGACATCCCTCTCACAATCCAGGACTTCTGGCTCCTAACCACTCGCCTGCCTGCCTGCCTGATTGCCCCTAACCACTTCTGCCTGCCAGCCTGATCGCCCCCTAACTGCTCCCCTGCTGGCCCCGTCACCCCCAACTGTCCTCCCCTGCTGGCCCCGTCACCCCCAACTGCCCTCCCCTGCCGGCCTGATCGCCCACAACTGCCCTCCCCTGCCGGCCTGATCGCCCACAACTGCCCTCCCCTGCTGCCCATCTTGTGGCAGCCATCTTGTGATGACGTGGGGGCGGCCATCTTATGACGACATCGTGCGACGCCACCTAGGCTTTTATTATTACAGGGGTCCTCAAACTTTTTAAACAGGGGGCCAGTTCACTGTCCCTCAGACCGTTGGAGGGCCGGACTATAGTTTAAAAAAAAAATATGAACAAATTCCTATGCACACTGCACATATCTTATTTTGAAGTAAAAAAACAAAACGGGAACAAATACAATATTTGTATTTGCATGTGGCCCGCGGGCCATAGTTTGAGGACCCCTGATTTAGGATATGTAGTTAATTTTCAAAACTGTTTTTCTATTGCTTTATTTTTTTACTTTTTGGTGAGAGGAAGAAGTGTTCTACCCTAAATATGTCTATAAAATGTTTTCATTTTACGCCCTAGCTGGTTTGGCTCAGTGGATAGAGCATCAGCCTGTGGACCGAAGGGTCCTGAGTTCAATTCCGGCCAAGGGCACGTACCTTGGTTGCAGGCTCCTCCCCTGCTCTGACCCTGGTCAACACTTATGCAGGAGGCAACCAATAGATGTGTTTCTCTCACATCGATATTTCTCTCTGTCTTTCCCTCTCTCTTCCACTTTCTCTAAAAATCAGTGGAAAAATATCCTTGGGTGAGGATAAAAATAATAATAATAAAAAGTTCTCATTTTAGCCCTGCTGGTGTGGCTAAGTGGTTGAGTGTTGACCAAGAGATAAAAGTTCGATTCCCTGTCAGAGCATATGCCTGGGTTGTGGGCTCGATCCCCAGTGTGGGGCATGCAAGAGGCAGCCGATCAATGGTTCTCTCTCATCATTGATGTTTCTATCTCTCTCTCCCCATTTCTTCCTCTCTGAAATCAAATAAAAATATATATTTTCTAAAAGTTCCATTTCAGTTTTAATCATATTTAATTCAGTCACATTTTAAAGCACCTATAAATTAACAATTGTTTGTTGTGATCGGTGTCCTCTCTATGTATAAAATTTCTTAACTTTTCTAAACCGTTACTTTTATGTGGCTTATATATTTTTTCATTATTTGCCTTATGTATCTTTCTCAATTGCATTAAATCAAATATTCTATATTAATTTTTCTTTAGATGCTTTTTTTGTACATAGAATGCAGTTGGATGCTTTTTTCCCAGACAGGTTTTATAGAGAGGTTAGTTTATTTTTTCACATACATTTGGACTTGTTTCTGTCATTTATGTTTTCTAATGCCATGGTCTCTATATATGTTCATGCTTTCCGTTTTCAAATTACACTTATTTGTTCTATTTTTCACGTACATTCTGAAGCCTCATACCTTTCCAGGTCTCAAGGTTAACCAGTTTCTAGTCCCTTCTTTTGAACTAAACAGAAACCTACATTCATTTTTACTTTTCAAAAAACTCCTCTGCCTTTCCCCAATACACCCTCACCAAAATGAATATATTCACTACTAGAGTAATGCCTTTTCCTCCTAGGTTATGGGTCCCAAAGTTTAAACACTCCTGTAAATAAGAACAACTTAATACTACTATAGCAACACTCATCCTGGCAGTCTATGAAAATATGCCAGAGTGATTCATAAGACACACAATCAGTCATATTAAAATATTTGTCATGTTTATAGCTTAAAGAATTAAAATGGCACAACTTTTAGACATAAGAGCTATCAACCAGTAGTGCTAAATATATTTCCTACCTCCAGAACTTTTAGTTTACACTAGTGGCTTAAAAGCCTAATATTTGAGACAGTTCAAAAAGGTGTACTTACTGTACGGACATCATGCTTGTCTCCATTGCTGAGTCCACTCTTCCTTCATCTTGTGTTTCGATGGCTGACTTCTCCGTTTCACCTGGGAGTTCAGGTGCACAAGCTCCATAAAGTTCTGGGGCTGTCGCTACATACGGTGAAGGTACAAAACTGCTACCACGCAGCTTACTGACTTCTTCCTCAAGTTTTTTCTTTTCTTCCAGCAAGCGAGCTCGATCTTCAGATAGGGACTCTATCAAATCTAAAGAGCACCCCAAGTTGAATTAAGCATTACAGAATATTCTTAAATGATTTCTAATTTTAAAACAGAATTAAAAATAATATTACAAAACTTTACTAACCTTTATCTCGCTCTTGCTGCTGTATTGTACTTTTCAACTTATCACTAAGATCATTAATTATGTTTTCTTTTCTCATTTTCTCTCTTGTTAAAACAGTGTTAAAGTTGGTCTGGAAGACAAAATGATTAAGTACATAAATTGTCGCCCTAACCAGTTTGGCTCAGTGGACAGAGCTTCGACCTGCCGACTGAAGGGTCCCAGGTTCGATTCCGGTCAAGGGCATGTACCTTGGTTGTAGGCACATCCCCAGTAGGGGGTGTGCAGGAGGCAGCTGATCGATTTTTCTCTCACACTGAAGTTTCTAACTCTCTATCCCTGTCCCTTCTTCTCTGTAAAAAAAAAAAAAAATCAATAAAATTTATTTTTTTAAAAATTGTCTGCATGCACATAGAACCTTTCAAATATTTCTGCATGTTACGTTTATATGTGGGGAAAAAAGTGCAATTTATAAATGTTTATTTTTTTAATGAAAATGCTATACTGTAGTAAATACAATGTTATTGCATTTCCCTGGTTCCATATTAAGATAATATTGTTCACATATTTATTGTCAGAGGAAAAGCAAAATTTGGGGAAAAGAAAATGATCAACAAATTAGCAAGTGCTATTTTATCTATTCTTTTATTAATCTTCCTGCCTCTGGAAGCTTCTTGTCTTTAGCTAAATCTTGGTTAGCACAATAACATTTCAATAGAGATTTTATCGCATCTCCATCTCTTCTCTGTATATTTCAATGGCCACTGCACATCTGCTTTATGGCCAGACTTAATGGTCTGGCCCTCATTTATCTCACCAGCTTTACCACTCACTATTGATCAATATTAATAACTGAATCAGCGATGTTCAATAACAATCAACTGTAATCTACCAACAGCCTAACATTAATAGGAATTATAAAAAGTAGCCCTGACTCTGATTTGGAAATTATTCCCGGAGTCCACTAGTGTTAATAAATGGGGTCCCTCCCTTTATCTAGGAAGCGTGCTTGGTATTTCTTTGCTCTTCTGTAACATATGGTTCCCTGACCGAGAAGCTAACGGCATTTTGGCTTTGTTTAGTCTCCGGTGAGTGGACAGGGTTTGGGGCCTGGGGGCACGAGACAGGCCTCCTGAAGGCACCCGCTTCTGATTTTAGCAGAATTGAACCTGGGGGAACTCCAGGCGCTCCCAGACCGGCACTCCCAGACCTCAGCCCAGGACCCGGCCAGCATCTGGAGAAAGTGGACGGACACCTCTGAACCTGTCGACAGAATCGGTAAGTACCCAGGGCCAACATCCAACAAGTCACTTCCCAGATGAACTATGCAACTCTACCCCAAGGCTGAAAACACCACCTACCTCTGGTGCCCCCTGCAGGAACATTCTATGTGTGTGAGACCAGTGCTTACCTCTGCCTTCCTGAAATCAGAACTACCTACAAACCCTCCGAGAGGAAGAAACGGGATGCTAACCCCTTTGTCATCATCCCTTTCCAGCCGGAAGTAGCTAAGAGCGGTCGTCACCTCTGTTCACTATAACATCCGGTCGTTGTTGCTCCACAAGGCTAAAAGAAGCTTGTGGGACAAGGGGGGTGGGGGAATGAGGAGGAAACTGGTCTTGCAAGGCGTGTCAGGCCATAAAAACTGTGAACAATGCATTGCCCTGGGGTTGGGGAAGGTTGTTATCGCTGGCCCCAAGACGCCCCAAGACAGAGCATGGACACCTGGGAGCCTTCCTGTAAGCCCATGAAAGGGGGTGCAAGACATTAACTGCAAGACAATGACCCCAGAAGGATATAAATAGCGAAGCCTCTGCATGTTACTTCACTCTGATTTGGAAATTATTCCCGGAGTCCACTAGTGTTAATAAATGGGGTCCCTCCCTTTCTCTAGGAAGCATGCTTGGTATTTCTTTGCCCTTCTGTAACACTCTCTGTTACAAAAATTTGCCAAAGGAAAATGCCTTAGATGGTAATTGGCTTTGAAATCTTATAGTTGTTAGAACATAAATAATAAAAATAGCTAAAATAAAAAAATAAATAAAGTAGCTCTAGCCGGTTTGGCTCAGTGGATAGAGCATTGGCCTGCGGACTGAAGGGTCCTGGGTTTGATTCTGGCCAAGGGCACATGCCTGGGTTTCGGACTCAATCCTCAGTGGGGGGCATGCAGGAGGCAGCCGATCAATGATTCTCATCATTGATGTTTCTCTCTATCCCTCTCCCTTCCTCTCTAAAATCAATAAAAATGTATTTTTAAAAAAAAGAATTATAAAAAGTAAAAAAAATAAATTTTGCTGATGCAATTTAGAAAAATAAAATTTTAAGATTATCATCTCAGTATAAACACTTTAATTTTGCAAAAGAACTTACCTGAGTTTTAAAGAGATTAAGAGATGTACTTAAGATCACATAGGTAGTTAAGAAACTAGAAATAGCCCTAGCTGGTTTGGCTCAGTGGATACAGTGTCGGCCTGCAGACTAAAGGGCCCCACGTTCGATTCCAGTCAAGGGCACATGCCAGAATTGCGGGCTCAATCCCCAGTAGGGGCTGTGTAGAAGGCAACCAATCAGTGATTCTCTCTCATCATTGATGTTTCTATCTCTTTCTCCCTCTCCCTCTCCCTTCCTCTCTGAAATCAATAAAAATATATATTTTTAAAAGTAACATTTAAATAAAAAAACTAGAAATATAATTCACATTTCCTAATTTATAATCTAAACTGTTTCATTTTGAAGCACCTGTCCATGTGACATTATGACTTGTAAAAAAAAAATGTTTTTCATCATGAAGAAGGTATTTAATAAATATTAACAGGGTCAATGTAGGAAAATCACTTCTAAGATATCATAAACCTTAGCTGCACAAAGAAATTATATTTTGCAATTTATGTTGCCTTTCTTTAACCTGAAATAATGAAATGGGGCAGGAGAACATACCTGCTGTTCAGCAATCAAAGATGTTCGAACATTTTGCATTTCTTCATTTTTTCTTTTCTCTTGTTCTTCAAGTTGTTCTAAAAACTTAGCTTTTTCTTCCTGAAGCTTTTCTTGAAGTTCAGCAACCAGGCTTGAAGAATCTTCTCTGGTAGATTCAATGGCAGAACTTGAAAATTAAATATAGTATTGGGTGTTTTTTTTCAAATTTGCAGATATAATCCCAAATTACCAAATACTATAACTAGCTAACATCAGAAAAGTTACATATCTTCAGATCTAACAGTGGTTATTATCATTATTCGCAAATGACATGACATTGTACACAGAAAACCCTAAAGACTCCACCAAAAAACTACTAGATTTAATAAAGGAATTCGGCAATGTAACAGGATACAAAATTAACTCCCAGAAATCTATGGCATTTCTGTATACCAATAATGAACTCTGAAAGAGAAACTAAAAAAACAAAAACAATCCCATTTACTATTGCAACAAAAAAATTAAAATACTTAGGAATAAACTTAACCAAGGAGGTAAAAGACATACTCAGAAAACTATTGGAAGTTGAAAAAAGAGATGGAAGAAGTTATAAACAAGTGGAAGAAAATAGCGTGTTCATGAATTGGTAGAATCAACATCATTAAAGTGTCCATACTACTCAATCTATAGATGTAATGCAATCCCTATTAAATATCAACAGCATATTTCACAGACCTAGAACAAATACTCCAAAAATTTATATGGAACCAAATAGACACAGCAATCTTAAGAAAGAAGAACAAAGTTGGAGGAATCACAATACCAATATCAAGTTATACTACAAAACAGCCTAGAACTGGCACAGAACAGGCATATAGATCAATGGAAAAGAACAGAGAACCCAGAAACTGACCCAAGCTATTATGCTCAATATCTGACAAAGGAAGCAAGAGCATACAATGGAGTAAAAACAGTCTCTTCAATAAATGGTGCTGTGAAAATTGGGCAGATACATGCAAAAAAATGAAACTAGACCACCAACTTACATCATACATAAAAATAAACTCAAAATGGATAAAAGACTTAAATGTAAGTCATGAAACCATAATAATCCTAGAAGAAACCATAGGCAGCAAAATCTCAGGCATCTCTCGTAGCAATATCTTTACAGATACATTTTCTAGGGCAAAGGAAACAAAGGAGAAAATAAACAAATGGGGCTACATCAAAATAAAAAGCTTCTGCACAGCAAAAGAAACCATCAACAAAATGAAAAGGAATTCCACTGTTTGGGAGAACATATTTGGCAATGATACATCTGATAAGGGGTTAATTTCCAAAATATATAAGGAATTCATAAAACTTAACAAAAAGACAAATAATCCAATTTAAAAATGGGCAAAAGACCTAAATAGACACTTCTCCAAAGTGAACATACAGGCGGCCAAGAGATATATGAAAAAATGCTCAAGTCACTGATCATCAGAGAGATAAAAATTAAAATGACAATGAGGTATCATCTCACACCTGTCAGAATAGCTACCATCAACAAATCAACAATGGATAAGTGCTGGCAAGGATGTGGAAAAAAGGGAATCCTAGTACACTGCTAGTGGAATGCAGACAGGTGCAGCCACTGTGGAAAACAGTATGGAGTTTCCTCAAAAAATTAAAAATGGAACTCCCGTTTGACCCAGTGATCCCACTTCTAGGAATATATCCTAAGAAACCTGAAACACCAATCAGAAAGGATATATGAACCCCTATGTTCATAGCAGCAATATTTACAATAGCTAACATTTGGAAACAGCCCAAGTGCCCATCAGCAGATGAGTGGATAAAGAAGCTCAAATTTTTAAATGATACTTTATCAGTAAAGGAACACACACAAGAAAATTACACACTCCCACCTTTGCATATATTAACACCCTAACGAGCCTGGAAATTAGAACTCAAAAAAAGCTGATACATTTGTTCAGTTGGGAATTTCCATACTATTATACCCAGAACTTGAAATAAAGAATCTCTGGTTGTTACCCCACCATTAATAAACTGTGTGTGTAGCAAAAGGTTGTATTATACTTTATGTTTCTAGTAACCAGGAAATCCTCACTGAATACAAACTAGGTTGTCTTGATGCTTGTACTCTATCCTATCATTAACTATATTTGATTTGGTCTAATAAACAATTGTTTGTCATGGGTTTTTGAAACTCTTCTTTTGGGATTAAAATTTAAAATTTTTAATGTTCCATACTCTCCCAGATCTGTATAAACTACTCCTTAGAAGCATGACTATGAACAGTATAGAAGTAGATTTTCAGATAGTCTACATTCATTCTCTTCATACACTGGAGTATAAGAAAGCCCTTTTCTAAAGATTTGAAAAGAAAAAAAAAAGATAGCCCCCTCCCCAAAAATTCTCTAAATAATGTATACTATTGATTTAATTTTATCAGTTATATAGGAAAGTTATTTTAATTTTGCATTTCTTTAACCTCAAGTAGACTGAACAGCTATTCACATATAGGCTATTCATATTCTTTGTTCTGTCTATTCATATCCTCCGCTCGTTTATCTAATGAATTGTGCCCTTTTTAAAACTGACGTGTGGCCCTAACCGGTTTGGCTCAGTGGATAGAGTGTCAGCCTGCGGACTGAAAGGTCCCAGGTTCGATTCCGGCCAAGGGCATGTACCTTGGTTGCGGGCACATCCCCAGTAGGAGATGTGCAAGAGGCAACTGATCGATGTTTCTCTCCCATCGATGTTTCGAACTCTCTATCCCTCTCCCTTCCTCTCTGTGAAAAATCAATAAAATATAAAAAATAAAAATAAAAAAAATAAAAATAAAAACAAAATAAATAAAATAAAACTGACGTGTGGCCCTGGGCAGTGTGGCTCACCAATAAGAGCGTCAGTCTGGGCACTGAAGGGTTGCAGGTTCCATTACCAGCCAAGAGCATGTATCTCTGTTGTACGGCCCTGGTTGGGGCATGTGAGGGAGGCAACCAATTGGTGTCTCTTTCTCACATCAATGTTTCTCTTTCTCTTTTCTCTTTCTCTTTCTCTTTCTCTCTCTCTCTCTCTCTCTCTCTCTCTCCACCCCTACCTTCCATTCTAAGTATCAATGGAAAAAATATCGAGTGCAGATATTAAACAAACAAAAAAATTTGACTTATGAAAGTGTTCTTTCCTCTGCACGAAAGAGAAACTGAGAACTACATTATGTAGAATCCCCATCCCAGTAAGTTCTTGGAGGTTCAAGTTTGTCCACAAAAGATACCCACACAAAATCTGGAGTGTTAAAGAGAGTCCCATGTTTCTCCAGAGATGGCTGTGCTCTGACATGTGGCAACTTAAAATTCATAAGGGGTTTCTAAGCAAACTACCTGATTGGTGTCTCAGTAGACAATTAGTAGAAGTCTCCTAAAAATTGTAGGCTTCCTGCCCTAGCTGGTTTGGCTCAGTGGATGGAGTGTTGGCCTGCAGACTGAAGGGTCCCAGGTTCAATTCCAGTCAAGGGCACATGCCCGGGTTGTGGGCTCGATCTTCAGTGGGGGGCATGCAGAAGGCAGCCAATCAATGATTCTCTCTCTCTCTCTCCCTCTCCCTTCCTCTCTGAAATCAATAAAAATATATTTTTAAAAAGTTGTAGGTTTCCTAATCAGCCAACACTTTGGTGCTTCAGATGACTCTGAACCTATAGACTTCCAGGATATTGACTCCCTTACTCTTCCCTTTTACCACCCACCTCTCCCAAAGTTCATTAAGTTCTAATTCTAATATTAACTCCTTTAACCCTCTGCGGTCCCATTTTATTTTTGGAATTCAAACAGTCTGGTCCAAATTAATTGACAGGATTGAATGTTGAACCGGTTTGTGGTGTCGACCTCAGCCTCAACGTTGGACCTACTCCTAGCACCTGGTCTGTCGAGTCAGCCTCCACGTTGGACCGAAAAGGGTTAATCCTATATAATAAAAGGCTAATATGCAATTAGACTGAATGGCCAAACAACCGGAACCGAACAACCAGTCACTATAACGTGCGCTGACCACCAGGGGGCGTGCGCGGAACGTGGCGGGCGTTGCGTGTAGCGGGATGGTGGAGCATGTGAGCAGGGGCGCCAGACCAAGGCGGGGCATCGGTCACTGTCATCGGGGTGAGCCTCTGGTGGTTACTGAAAATTCTTTGCTCCAGCGTGCCATGGTCTCGCCCGGCACTCACACCCACTGCCGGCACCAGAGCCGCCGCTCACACCCACTGTCAGTGCCAGGCCCACTCGTACCCGCAGCCAGAGCTGGTGCCGCCGCTTGTACTTGCTGGCCCTGATCGCCCCTGAGGGCTTCTCCACCTTCCCCTGCTCCTCAGGGGCGACTGGGGCAGCAGCCACTGCTCGCACCCGCCGACCACGCTGGCCCCGCTTGCACCTGCTGCTGGCACCAGCCCCAATCGCTCCGCACCATCAGCAGATACAAATGGGGATGGTGCGGTCAGCGCGGCGGCAGCGGGAGCAGGGCTGCCGGCAAAGAGGGGACCAAGGGCTGCGGCAGGATGGGCCGAGACCCACCCCTGTGCCCACCACAGCCTCGCAGCCCGCAGTTCCTTTCAAGGTACATGAATTCGTGCACTGGGTCCCTAGTCTTGAAATATGTAAAAGAGGTTCTGGCCCTGGCCAATATGGCTCAGTTGGTTGGAGCATCGTCCTATACACCGAAAGGTCATGGATTTGATTCTCAGGGAACATACCCAGATTGTGGTTCAATCCCTGGTCAGGTGCCGAAGGGAGGCAACTGATGCTTCTCTCACAGGGATGTTTCTCTCTCCCTCTCTCTCTCCTTCTCTCTCTCTCTCTCTCCCCCCCTTTTCTCTCTCTCTAAAAGCAATAAAAAAGCAACAAAAACATATCTTCAGGTGAAGATTTAAAAAAATAAAATAGGTTTTATTTCTAAGCTCAATCCATAGATAGATACAAATATAATTGTAGGGAAAAATAAACTCTAAAGATGGGAATCTGGAATTCTCTGATGTTTCTATCTGAAGGCAGTAATGACCTCACCACCAGTGCAAAATGGAACTTTGGTAGACCAGGGCATTCCAAGTAGAACTGCTAACAACGGTAGTTATCTGGGATCAAATGGCTAAAGGCAAGGTTTTGGAGATGTCCCAGTTGTCCCTCCAAATCTCACTAAGCCTCCTTTACCAGCAGCAGCCTTTCCCCCTTATTTGAGACTAGAGGCCTGGTGCATGAAATTCATGCACTGAGGGGGGGGGTCCCCTCAGCCCAGCCTGCACCCTCTGGCAATCCGGGACCCCTTGGGGGATGTCCGAACGCCCTCTCGCAATCCAGAACCACTGGCTCCTAACCACTCACTTGCCTGCCTGCCTGATCACCCCTAACCACTCTTCCTACCTGCCTGATCACCCCTAACCCCTCTGCCTGCCTGCCTGATCGCCCCTAACCACCTGTCTGCCTGCCTGATCGCCTCTAACCGCTCTGCCTGCCTGCCTGCCTGGTCACCCCTGCTTGCCTGCCTGCCTGATTGCACCTAACTGCCTCTGCCTACCTGCCTAATCGCCCCTAACCACCTCTGCCTGCCTGCCTAATCGCCCCTAACTGCTCGCCTGCCTGCCTGATCACTCCTAACCACCTCTGCCTCAGCCCCTGCCACCACGGCTTCATCCAGAAGGATGTCCGGAAGGTCGTTCAGCTTTCCAGTCTAATCAGCATATTACGCTTTTATTATTATAGATTAGTGTCACCTTACCTGAAGTCCCCTTCTCAACAAGCTGATCATTCTCAACCTCTCCACCATTTCATTACTCCCAGACCCATTGCTACATTCAAATCCCATGTTCCAAGGGAAGTTAAAGGAGGAACTGCAATTCCAAGAGGTTTCATTTATTTTGAAAGAAACATAGGAAATATGTATGGAAATAGATCCAATGGGAGTTAGACAAACAAAATGTTTAAACAAGCCAAAATCATTTGTATAAATGTAATGACCAGAGATTCTAGATTAAATGTTACCTTTTAACAGTTTACAAGGTTGGCTGCCTGAAACCTGGACTCAATGGCCAATATTAAACAAAAATAAGAGGCCAAATGAGATACGCTAGACCACAGGCCAGGTCTAACCTGCTATTATCTGTTTGGGTAAGTACAGTTCTGTTGGAACATAGTGAAACCCATTTATATTGTCTCACTCCCGTTTTGCTACAACAGTAAAGCTGAGTAGCTCAGATAGAGACCATCTGGCCCACAGAGTCTAAAACATTTACAATGTGGCCCTTTACAGAAAGTTTGCCAACCATTCTCTACAGTGTAGACGAGTCTACACCAATGATTTTCAAAGTGTGATTGATCCACAGAACAATCTGAGGGTAACTAGAACACATTCAGGGGATCAGTAAGGTCAAAACTATTTTCATAATAATACTAAGATGATATTTGTCTTTTACACCTTGTTGACATTTGCACAGGTGATAAAACTGCTGACACCTTCACATAAATTGAAGACAGTAACACCAAACTGAACTTTTAATCATTATATCCTTTACTTCAAGACACTCAAAATGAAAAAGACAACAGGTTTATTTTGAAATATATTGATGTACTAAAATTATTAATATTATTGAATCCCGGCCATTAAGTATACAATTTTTTAAATATTCTATGTGACAAAAATGACAAGCATATGTAAAGCACTTCTGCCACTTACAAAGTATGTCTGTCTCATGGGAAAATACCTATATAATTGTTTTGGCTGTATGCAGAATTGGCTGCTTTTTTCATGGTATACATCAGACTTGGGTTTTTGGCAGATAATTTTGAGAAAGTATAAAATTGAGCCTATTATTTTAATGAACAACTGACAAACTTGTTACCAATGAAAAAAAATGTGACTCTTTAACCCTCTGAGTGCCAACCAATATCCTAGGAACTATGCTAAAATTGCCAAGGCATTTTTGCTGATGTTACAGCAGTTTAGGAAAAAAATTATGAATCGCAAGTAAATGAAGTTACATATTCAAAAACTTAAGGAAACCTTTACTACATTGACATATTTAGCAATATCATCATCACTAATAAAAGCAGATTTAGAACTGGACGCCATTTCGAAGCTTTGATAGCGCTCCCGGCACTCTTGGCGAAAGACAGGAGGAGCGCGATCGCGCTATCCGGCACTCTAGGGGTTAAAAAGTTTGTATCTGCCACTATGAACTTGAGAGCTTCCCAGTACCTAAGATCCGTCTTATAAAATCCATAGGTATATTAACAAATGTGATTTCTCTGTTAATAAAATGTATCCACATCTGCAAGATCTGCACTACAATGAACCAGTGTTTTCCAAATGACCACTTTATTATGCTACAAAATCATGCATGAGTAAAATATCCAAAGTGATAGTTCAATGAACATTAGCATAAAGATTATCTTAAAAATCCATTGACATGGGTTCATATTCCACAATGAAACTAATGCTTAGGAAATTATCAGTTGTTGCATTCTGATTTAGTATCAAGGAAAAATATCCACAATTATCTGAAAGGCTATTTAAATATCTCTTTCCAATTTCACATAAGAGAAAGGCTGGATTTTCCATATACTTTCTTATTTCCATTTCTAATACAGAAAATATTGATAACCCATATAAGCAAAATCACTTCGGAGTCCTTAATAATTTTTGAGTATGTAAAAGGGTACTGATACCAAAGTAAGAACCATTTACCCTTGGTTTCTACATATTTAAAGGGTAATACACACACAAAGTGTGCACACACACAGAAAAATATGATGAAGTCTACATGTGACCAGCAAATCCTAACATACTTACTATATGTCCCTTTAAAGAACAAACTTCCTGGCCCTTAGTCTACAGGAAGGCATCCAAAGAGTGATGGTAGCAGGTGTACTGGGAATTATTACACACCTGGGAGAGGCCGGAGAATAATCCCTTCAGCACAGCTTTGAGAAACACCTCGAAAGCCTCTCTGCAGGGCAGGGACAGCAGAGGGAGATAAAACCACCAAAATGTAATGACTTTCCATGGAATAGCAGGATTCTGGAATGGCAGAGGCCAATTACTCACCCTTAACCAGAGACATGATGTGGTGCCATTACAGACAGCACAGAACAGTTCTCAGGTCTGACCCAGAAGTCTTTGGCACTGGCTATCTCTAAGGTTACAAATAGAACGGGTCGATAAGACTTATTAAAAGTGTTTTTAAAAAACTTGTGTGCAGAGAGCTAACTTAAATCAAAAGACTCACTATTCCTCACTCAATTCCAGTATCTGTTGGTCACCAACTACAATGCCAAAATTTTATACTGTTAAGTCTTTTTTCTAACCCTCACCAAAAGCACCTGTGGCAGTTTTCCAGGTGAGTATATATTCAGGGAAGGTACTTAACCAATTTTGGGGGACTACTGAGCACTGGCTCTGAGGGGATTCTAATGCCACTGAGATCCACCAGATTACTGATGATAGAGAAGTCTGGGCCCAGTGGGCCCCTCATCAGAGGTAAGAGATATCTCCTACATCCAGAATCTGCAGTAAAAAGCAACTGATGGGGAATCCCTGTTGGTCTCCTAACTCATAGAATGAGGACGAAGTAAAATCCCTAGAACTGTCTCTCCCTTCAAACCATATAGGGGAGGAGATTTCTTTTTTTTTTTTTTTTTTTTTTTTTTTTTTTTTTTTTTTTTTCTTTTAATCTTTATTGTTGAAAGTATTACATAGGTCTTCCTTTTTCTCCCATTAATCTTTTCCAGCCTGGTCCTGTCCCCTCCCCCCCACCTCACCACCCCATTGTCTGTCTAGGGGAGGAGATTTCTATCACATTTTTATTTGACCTAAGTATATGTCCTGAATAAAACATATAAAAGCATGCAACAGATTATCGAAAATTTAACCAGGTAGTGACTCCAGTAAGTCTGCTGTTTCACATATGATATCTTTCCTGGAGCAAATCAACAAGGCCTAGTGGCCTGACATGTAGCTACTGATTTGGTGATTTCTTTCCCATCTATACCTATTAGTACAATTCAGGGGTTGACAAACTTTTTTTTTTTTTGGGGGGGGGGGGGCGGTAATTAAAAATGTTAGCCAGGTGATCTCTGTCGCAACTACTCAACTCTGCCAAAATCAGCCACAGGCAGTAGGGAAAGGAACAAGCATCTCTGTATTCCAATATGGCTGTACTGACAAAAACAGAAACAAGCAGCGGGTTGGACTCCCACAGGCATGGTTTGTCAACCGTTGGTGTAGACCACAAGCAGCAGTTTGATTTTACCTAGAGACATCAATATACTTTCACTGTCTGATCTCTGGGTTATAGCAACTCTCCAGTCCTATTAAAATCTAGTTTGTTTTCTTGCTAGTCCTCAAGATACCACATTATACATTTATGGCAATATGCTTCTTAAACCTAGTAAAAAGGAAGAAGTAACTACGTGAGCTAACCAGGGAAAGACATTTATTACCACAGAGTGAGCAATAAAGCCCATGAAAAGTTAGGAGCTGGTCAGCACAGAAAAATTTCTAAGTATCCTGGGGTCTGGGCATGTGAGATGTTCCTTCCATGGTGAACAAGCAAGCTGCCATTAGGTGAGCATCCCTGAATTCTGGGTGCAATCTATAGTACATTTGGGAATGCTGCTGTGACTCACTTACCAAATAACTTTTAAGTTGGCCTGTTCTGCGAAAGATCCACAGCAAGAGACACTCTTGCAATAGGTCCAAACTATCACGCAAGCTGCTTTACCCCTTGCGCCATATTTACCAGCGGATACCTGAAGTGTCTGCAGCAGGAATGGATACTGTATGAAACTGTTAGCAAGTCCTAAGACAAGCAGTTGAGACCCTTAGGATTTTTGGAGCTGGTAACTATTTTCCTCTGGTAAATGGCTTGCTACTGGGTCTATACAGAAACTGAAAGACTTCACATGGTCTCCCAAGTTACCATGTTACCTGAGTTGTCCATCATAAAGTAGATACTAACTCATTAACCGATGAGGCACTCCATCATCAAATAGATGTGGCATGTATGGGCTGGAGCTTAAACAAATCCTGATGGCACAAATAAGGTCCAAGAGGTTCAGGTTCCCAAGATTCTTACTCCTGCTACATTGCTTCTTTTCTCTCCATCACAAGTATGGCATTCAATATGGGGGTGAAGGGAAACCAACCAATCTGGTTTCCTCATAATTCTGCACAATATGCTGACACTATTCAAAAGCACAGTTCAAGTATTAGAGCCCACTGAGAAGTGATCCTGAAGAACAGCAGTGAAGGAAAATCTTCCCAGTAGCAGTATATCAAGCAGTGTACTTGGAGTTGCCTAGGAGAAATGGCCAGGACTACAAATCAAGTGATTCATGGATATTAGCCAAAGACTTGACTGGACAGCAAGGGACTTGGAAGAAACTAGACTGAGATCTGGTGACAAGATTTGCAGAAGAGAAATACAGGTGAACCTCTTGAAATGGGCACAAAGCATAAGGATCTGTAAGTCCTCTGAGTATATTATGTCCCACTTTGAGGAACCTCATAATCATCAGATGGGCACGTTGAACATTCTGTATCAGTCAAATTCTTTAGCCACACACACCAGTCCTGTTCAAAATGCTAATGACATGCAGTGAGATTATGTATGGGCTCAGCAAAGGGGGCTGTCACTAACACCGAGCCCCCAATATTTCAGCACTTCCTCAGGAGATGAGCCAGACACTTGGTGACAGGTCAACTACCCTTGACCACTTCCACCATGAAAAGTAATCTGTTCTCACAAAAACAGTCCATTATTCTCTTTCCATGCTCACAATGTTTCTGCAAGAAAAACCATTCCTGAACTTACAAAATGCCTTATTCACTGCTATGTTATTCCACTAGAATTACTTCTGAAGAAGGGATTTTACTTTACAGTGAAAGACGTGCAGCCATGGACTCATGCCCATGGGAGTCACTAATCTCACCACGTATGCCAATCCCTAAAGCAGCTGGCCTGATACAACTGTGGACCAAACTACTGAAAACTCAGTTATAGCACTCAATGGGTGAAATTTTGCATGGCTAGAGTAAAGAATGCATACATGCTCTGCACCTACCTCGGTTGCAGGATTGATCCCTGGCCCCAGTCGGGGTGCAAACAGGAGGCAACCAATCGATGTGTCTCTCTCACATCGATGTTTCTCTCCCCGCCCCACAACTCTCTCTAAAAATAAATAAATGGAAAAATATCCTCAAGTGATGATTACCAAAAAATAAGCGTCAAATGAAAAACTACAGCAACTATATTATAGGATGGACCATTAATGACAGTCTCCTCAGATCAACAAGTAAAATCAGCTGAGGTAAGGTCTAAGGTAAAAAGTGGGTGTGTAATAGAAGCAAGTTATAAATACCTACTAGAGTTACAAGGCAAATTACAGCAATAAAGACTATAGGACTTAAGATTGCATAAATCAATCAATCTTCATCTTTTTTCTTTCTCCCATTTCCCTAGTACGTAATGTGTTGTGATAATGGTAGTTAACCCTATATTTCAGCATGCAACTTGCAGAATATCAAAAAGAGATGTAGCTGTGTAAAATGAATGGACATCTCTGGGATGGCTAGAATGGCCTAAATTTGACTCTCGCCTTTTGAAGACAGGGTTTGGTAATCTGAGGAGATATGAGGCATATAAGCTCAATCACTTTAGACAGAAACATAACATTGCAAGTATCTTTATTTGGAAGTTCAATATGGGTAAAAGAGATTTGTGATTAAGTTTAAAATGAGGTATACAGTGCTAGACTGGCGTCATCTTGCCATTGTTCTCATCTCTTTTCTCATCTGCAATGTAAAGCAGATTCTATATTTCCCAGAATCCCCTTTATAACTTCAAGTCTGCCAATGAAAAGAACAGGTACAAGTTTGGAGAGTAGAAAAGCAGCCCAGGCTAACTCTCCAGGGGTAGCTGTCTCCAGATGCAGTTTCACAGGAGCCTCCTGCCAAGAAAATGAGAACTACCCATTGTGTGCTGCAGATGGAGCCACATCATTGGGGCTTGAAGAGATTCTTGAATGTTGCAGCAGCTTCCCAGTGAGCCATGGACAACATGAGCTTTGGTGTGTGCTTAATGTCTCTTTTCCTCATATTTCACTCAGAATTCTCCTGGCCTTCAGTAGTGACTACTTTGGCCTTACCTGCCCCAGTTCTATAAAACATTTCATGCAGGTTCTAACTCCTATATTACACCCTCTAGTTCCCATAGAATACAGAAGAGGTTTAACTGTACACCAATATATATTACACAGCAGAGACTCAATCACAAGTGACTGTGCAAAAGTGATGAGGCGAGAAACAGAAATTCAAATATAATGTACATATAACTATAAATATATTCAACTGGAAGAAGTAATGATAGAACTAATCGATAATGTTCTAGAAACTTTTTATTAAGCCATAAAATCCTTCAATAAATTTTAAGGAATAGAAAAACCTGAGAAACATTTTTTCTAATAAAAAGTTGTATTAGTAACAATAAAAGTACAAAAAAATGCACTATATAAAACCTGGGATTTAAAAACATCTTTTGAAACACCAAAGAAATAAACTAAGTTGTAATATCAAGAAAATAACAATGATGAAACTATATAGCCCCAATCTAGAATTTAACCTTTACTAAACACTGCTCAGAAAAAAAACTGTTATCTTTTATACATACAAACACAATTTAAAAAGAGAAAAAATAAGTAATTTTCAATTGAAGAATTTTGGGGGAAAAACTTCAAATAAACCAAAGAAAATTTATACCCTAACCGATTTGGCTCAGTGGATAGAGAGTTGGCCTGCGGACTAAAGAGTCCTGGGTTCGACTCCAGTCAAGGGCATATGCCTTGGTGGCAGGCTTGATCCCTGGCCCTGGTCGGGGCGGGTGCGGGAGGCAATATTTCTCTCTATTCATCTTTCCCCCTCCCCTCCACTCTCTCTAAAAATCAATGGAAAAATATCCTCGAGTGAAGATTAACAAAAAATGAAATTTGTAAGAAAGGAAAAAGAAGCTCTTGAAAATATTTTGAAATTTTCAAAAAAAATTTTCCTCTAGAAATCCAAAACTCTAATCCATTATTAAAATCCACTATAGATTTTCAAAATGTTTACAATAAACATTTTTAAGTTTTTATTTCATAAATATATCTCAATTGCTACATTTACCTAAGATAAATGAATAAATCAAGGTACTGTGCTTACTTACACACAAAATTGACATTCGAATCACCAATGTTTTTATTTTATAATCACAGACTAAAGTTCTTACCTTTTTCCTATTTGATTCTCAAGATGTTTAACTTTTTCTAATAACTCTTTCTCAACAGCTTCTCTCTCCAATTTAAATTCATTTAGGGCCGTCTGAATAGCTTCTTCTTTTTCACTATTAAGCTTCTGAATTAACTCTTCTCTGTCTTGTTCCTGGTTCATTATGAATTTCTCTTTGTCTTTCTCAAGTTTCTGGATAACAGCTTCATACTTCTCTTCTTGTTGGGTGAGTTTTTCAGCTTTTTGTTTTTCAAGCGCACTCAATGCAGAGTCCAATTTACCCTGCAGTTCAACTATTTCTTCTTTCAGGTTTTTTTCTATTTCAAATGCTTGATGATGCAATGCTGTTACCTGGTTTAATTCAGCTTTAAGCATATTAGATTCTTCTTCATGTCTACTAATTAACTCTGAAATACACTGATCTTTTTCAATTGTCATTAAAGTTCTTAGCTCTGCCAAGCCCACCTGATAATTGTCATTGTTATCCTGAATCTTTTGGTTTAGTTTACTTATCTCTGTTCTCAAATTTTCCGTCTCTTGTTCAAGGAGAGATTTTAAGGTCTCATTCTGCTGGGTTCTACTTTCTTCCAGCAAAATTTTTATTTCATCAGTTTCTGCTTCCTTCAATGCAAGTTCAACCTCTAACTTACATCTCATATCCGACAAATCTGAAACCTTGAGTTTTAACTCCTGTAGCTGTCGCTCTTTTTCCTGGATAATTGTGGCATGGGACTCTTGTATCTGATCAATTCTTTGTTGATTTTCATTTTTTAATTTCTCCAAAGAATCTTTGTGGTCTGTCATAACTTTCTCGAACTCCTGTGTGTGCCTGACATGCAGGGTGTCCTCTAATTCCCTTAAATGACTTTGCTCTAAGCTCTGCAGTTCTGTCCTCAACAACTGGATCTTCTCATCATTTTCAACATGGAGCTTTTTAAAGTCTTTTAACACTCTCTCTCGTGACTCCTTCAGTTCTTTAATTTCACAATTTTGAGTGTGCATTACGTTTTCCATTTCTAACAACTTCTGGTCCTTTTCATTCTGCAGGCAGATGATAGCTTCTTTTTCATGCTTAACCAAAGCAAATTCATTATCTTTATTTTGTAACACCTCCTCAAGGCATACTAAGTCTCCTTTAAGCTTTTTAATTTTGTTTTCATTTTCTTCACTGTCTTTTATTAGTGCAACAAGTTTGTCTTCATAATCACTTTTTAAAGACTGCAATTCTTTCTGATGTTTTTCATTTAGTGTTATTTCCACAGAGTATTTTACCTTTTCAATAATGTTTCTTATTTCTATTGCTATACACTTTAAAGAATTTGAGAAGTCACACTGTTCTTTCTGTACAAATGTTCTGAAGTGGCAAAGGTCTTCCTTGATGGTTTGTATAGTTAATTGTGAGTCTTGGGCAACAACCCTACATTTTTCCAACTGGACATTTAGAGACACATGATCTCCTGAGTCCTCTTTACCACATATATTTGTATCCTGCATACGTCTACTATCTATTGCATTGATAACTGATGAATAAAGTGATTCCACCATCATTTCTGGACTTTGTGGATCACTTATAGGATTAGGAGATGATAAATTTTCTTCTATTACAAACTCATTCACAGCAGACATAAAATCTGATTCAGGACTTTCTGCTAATGAATCCAAATCTAATGAAACTTGGTGAATAGTCTGTTCTCTGTTTGGATGGGGGATAGTTTCAAAATCAAATGTATGTGCATCAATGCTATCTGGAGACAATTCTTCTAAGGGACATACTGCAGGACATAAGGGATCCTGCACAGTGAGTGGAGGAGGAGTTCTTGGTGAGGTAGTTGTTGTAATTCCTGTTGCACTTTCTACTCTTGGTGAGGAAGTCGACTGTGGGGATGTCTGACTCATGGATGCCTAGAAAAGAAAGAGACAGGCTTCTATAGCTGCAGCAATATCAACATTTTACACTAATAACGTGAGCCAATTGAAAGAACTTAATTTGCCTTTTGTTCACTCAGTAGATCTGTAATGGTCTGTGACATTTCATCCAAACTTTGTGCTGCTTTTACCAAGTTATGTAGAGAAAGTACATGCTGGTGTAGAGGTTCAAAGTCACAGAGTAAGGGGACCCTGAAACAAAATGTAATCAAATTAGATTTCTGATTTCTTAATTAAAAGATGAATTAAGTATAACCAAATATTTTAACCTATGTCAAAAATCACTACTGCAGCCCTAGCCAGTTTGGCTCAGTGGATAGAGCGTCAGCCTGTGGAATGAAGGGTCCTGGATTCGATTCCGGTCAATGGCACATGCCTAGATTTCAGGTTTGATCCCCAATAAGGGGCATGCAGGAGGCAGCCAATCAATGATTCTCTCTCCTCATTGATATTTCTGTCTCTCTCTCTCTCCCTCTCCCTTCCTCTCTGAAATCAATAAAAATATTTTTTAATTTAAAAAAATCACTACTGCATTATCATCCTTTTTCAATCATTACCAGAAAGAGCTAAAGAAACCTAAGACATCATCATTAAAATATTAGAAATCTCCCACAGTATGCGAAGCAGAGTGACTACTAGAAAAAAAATTAACTGCACATAAGATATTAATTTCCTTATTTTCTGATTTTAATAGTCCCCAGAAATTTCCTAAAGTAGTCATAGGAGGGTCAGTCTATCATAAAACAGTTCTCTATCCTGGCATCTCCTAGGAGGGTTGGTGCTACTTTCCACAGTTCCAGAATGATGTAAACAGAGTAAGGTGATATCTACAGTTAAAAATACTAATGACATTTACCTGAGGAATGGCTGAACTTCTGAAGGACAAAGTGATTGCAGAAACTGTAAATCTTTTAATGAAATATCTGGAAGCTCACAGTCAAACTTTCGAGGTTTCTGTGTCTGTACAAAATAATAATAATAATAATAATAATAATTCACCACAAAATATACGGATAAATTAATAAATGGTCTCTTACTATAATCAAATTCAGTAAAACAAATAAACAAAAATGCTTCAAGTGATCTACTCACACTTAATAGAAAAAAATAATTAAATATGAAGAACTAGTCAATGACATAATATTTTTCTGAGTCTTGAATAACTGGGATACACAGTTGTTGATAATCAACTGGTGTATTTGTTCCTGTCTTTTGTTTTCAGCATCTTTTTATGGAAATTCTAACATTTCCGTCAACATTAAAGGAATCATTTGTTTCACTAGTACGTAGATTATTTCCAAATTTTTCCTTGACCTATAAAATGATCATGAAGATCTATCTATCTGGCTCTAGCCCTATATCTACTCCTATCACCTGTTAGCATACCTTGTTGTTTTAACATGCTAAAAATCATTTTTTCCCATGTAACACTTCCTTCCTTGCCACTTTTAAAAATACAAACCCTTAGCCCTAGCCCCGTGGTCGGCAAACTGCGGCTTGCGAGCCACATGCGGCTCCTTGGCCCCTTGAGTGTGGCTCTTCCACAAAATACCATGTGCAGGTGCGTGTACAGTGCAATTCAAACTTTGTGGTCCATGCGCAGAAGTCAGTTTTCGGCCTGGGTGAGTCTATTTTGAAGAAGTGCTGTTGATATTTGGCTCTGTTGACTAATGAGATTGCCGACCACTGCCCTAGCCCATTTGGCTCAGTGGATAGAGCATCAGCCTGCAGACTGAAGGGTCCCAGGTTCAATTCTGGTCAGGGGCACATGCCTGGGTTGCGTTCTCAATCCCCAGTAGAGAGCATGCAGGAGGCAGCCAATCAATGATTCTCTCTCATCATTGATGTTTCTATCTCTCTCTCCCTTCCTCTCTGAAATCAATAAAAATATATTTTAAAAAATAAATAAATTGCCCTAACCAGTTTGGCTCAGTGGATAGAGCATCGGCCTGAGGACTGAAAGGTCCCAGGTTCGATTCCGGTCAAGGGCATGTACCTTGGTTGTGGGCACATCCCCAGTAGGAGGTGTGCAGGAGGCAGCTGATCGATGTTTCTCTCTCATTGATTCTAACTCTCTATACCTCTCCCTGCCTCTCTGTAAAAAATCAATAAAATATTTAAATAAATAAATTAAATAAATAAATAAATAAATAAAACAAAAATTCTGATAAGTGCTACCATTTCCTTATAATATGGCTAAGAAATGCACCTTTAAAAATAACTCAATTTGTTTCCATCATTACCTAAGCAGATTGAGAAGTGTCAAGATGCTCTTCATTAAACAGAGTTTCCTAGATAAATAAGTGTGGGAACCCTATTAAATCACTCATTCTTGATATTCAAAAACGCATGCATTTAAAGCCCTAAGAAAGCCTGCAGCACAGAAAATGGTTTAATAGCTAAGCAGAATGTCTAGGGCAGTGATGGCGAACCTTTTGAGCTCGGCGTGTCAACATTTTGAAAAACCCTAACTTAACTCTGGTGCCATGTCACATATAGAAATTTTTTGATATTTGCTACCATAGTAAAACAAAGATTTATATTTTTGATATTTATGTTATATATTTAAATGCCATTTAACAAAGGACAATCAACCAAAAAAATTAGTTTGCGTGTCACCTCTGACACGCGTGTCATAGGTTCGCCATCACTGGTCTAGGGGGTAGGAGGGAAATCTACAGCATTTCCTAAACATCTTTGACCGTGAAGTCTGGTTTAGAAATATACCAAACTTATTTTTCATGGTTTCAATTAAAGCTACTTGAAGAATCACCCTATTCTCATTTGTTGAAACATAAATGAAAGAAAGGGGGTCAATGGGTAAGAGAATGAAGAGAGGAAGAAAACAGGCGAGGACAGGAGGAAAAATAAAGGCAGGAAGAAGGGAAAGAATGAAGGAAAAGGTAGAGGAGAAAGAGAAAGACAAAATACAATTAAGAGAATCTAGTCCTATCAATCTTAACAGTGTAGTAAGACATCCCCTTGAGTTACGAAGACTCTAAATAAAAAACCATAAATATATTTTAAAGCTTTATAGCAATTGGTGTTTTTAAAGCCAAAAGCTTTTTTATGTTGATAAAATATATAAAGATAGATAGATATCTACACTAATAAAAGAGAAAATGCAAATTGACCATACCTTCGCGACGCCCACCAGCCAATCAGGAGTAAGTATGCAAATTAACCCAACAAAGATGGCAGGTTAATTTGCATACACAGGTGCCAAGTGCCCGGGGACAGGGCGGAATGCTTGCAGGCGTTCCGCACCCCCCCAGCCACTCCAGACCTCTGGGCAGCATGGGAAGGCAGAAAGGCGGCTCCGGCCAGAGCGAAGTCGGTGCCGACAGCCAGGAGAAGGAAGGTCCATTCTTGCACGAATCTTCGTGCATCAAGCCTCTGGTATATATATAAAAGGCTAATATGCTAAGTGTCTGTCCGGGTAATGATGTCACGAAGCAAGGCCTGGCTTCCTCTCCCTAGCAACTAGCTCCTTGGAGTTTCTTCAGCCCAGGAACACAACTTGCTTTATAGCCAGGTGGAAACATTTTACACTGTAACCAAATGTTTGTGAAGCATTTTCCTGTGCCTCATCTCATTTGACCCTCACAGAAGTCCTAGATCCTAGAGTAGGTAGATAGGAGACTCGGTGGGATCCTATTTTCTTTTCATTAGCCGGAAAACGGAGATTTAGAAAGCTTAGAAACTTGACCCAACTGATAAGAAGAAATGGTGGACCTTGAAGATGACTTCAGGTTTTCTCACTGTGCAGAATATAGTCAAACACTGCTGCAGTTAAATATTTTACACTTTGTTCTCCCTGCGTGATCTATAATAATAATCTGCTTTTTGTTTATATTTACTGCTCTGTTGCTAACAATTATCTGAAAGAGAAGTTGGGGTACTTCACTGGGCTGAAAAAAGTTTAGCTAAATCAGAAAGCAGGTCTAATTAAGCAAGTTTATTCTATATCTATAAAAGGCTAAGTTAACTTGCACATGCACGATACATATAAAGCTCTCGCTGGCGCCAATCGCATGCGTGTGTTTCCATCTGTCATTGTCGATCGTGAATTTGGTTGAAACTTCTATTATAGAGAATGGGCAAATAGCGGTATTAAAATATTTCTTCTAATTAATTTCCTTTCAACGTGCACAAATTTG
>NW_005871075.1:4806414-4809602 GCF_000147115.1 Myotis lucifugus | reverse complement strand
TAGTAGGCCTCCTCCCCCGGCTGCTGCACGGCTTCCTCTGCACTGAGAACCCGGGCTTCCTCAGTCACGCACCAGCTCTTCGGCTCAGCACCAGGAACTGGGCTTCCTCGCAGAGAGAGGCCTCACCCACCCGCACAGCCACTGGTCAGTGGCCTGGGCTTCCCTCTGTGGGGTGATGGCCAGGCCCTGACCAATCGCATCGCACCCACCTTGGCTAGCCTGGCGCCAGTGGGTGTCATAGTGTGGTCCTGGATGGTCATCTGGATGGTCACCGTTCGGTCGATTTGCATATTATGTTTTTATTATATAGGATCCATAGTCCATATGCAAATTATTACTCCAATAATATCTTTTACAGCGTTCCCCCCTATCCAGAGACCAATTCAAGATCACATATTGCATTTAGTTGTAAAATCTATTCACTCTCCTTCATTCTGGAACAGTCTATCAATCTTTCTTTTTTTTTTTTTGTGATCTGTGGCAATAATGCTCTCAATCCAACAGAGGCTTTAGAAATTATTAAAGAGTGAAAATGACCTAAGTGCCATTCCCCTGTTCCATAATACTTAAAGTAAATGAAGGAAACTGATAAGCTGTAGCAGCTACTGTGTGCATTCATTCAAACAAACACCAATCTCTTCATCTGATGTTGACTACAAGAAACAGCCCGCCCTAGCCGGTTTGGCTCAGTGGATAGAGCATTAGCCTGCGGGTTCAATTCCAGTCAAGGGCACATGCCCGGGTTGCGGGCCCGATCCCCAGTGGGGCATGCAGGAGGCAGCCAATCAATGATTCTCTCTCATCATTGATTTTCTATCTCTCTCTCCCTCTCTCTTCATCTCTGAAATAAAGATATATTTAAAAAATAGAAAAGAAATAGAGCCTGAACATGCTGCCCTAGAAGAGTAGATCCAACTCAGAGAGCAAGACAATTATCCTCATCTGCAGTCCCCATTCTGGCCTCCAATGTGAGGTCCCAGTGGAGATCTGCCTCCCCACTCTACTTGTCTTCAGTAGCCATTTATATTTAGTTCTCCAATTGTTATCTTTTCTTTTAATCCTCACCTAAGGGTATGTATTTATTGATTTTAGAGAGATGGGAAGGGAAAGGGATAGAGAAACATCAATGTGAGAGAGAAACGTAATCAGTTGCCTCCCATGCGGGCCTGGACCAGGGATGGAAACCCACAACCTGGATATGTACCCTGTCCAGGGATTGAACCCATGACCTTCCAGTGTAAAGGATGGCACTCCACCCAAATGAGCCTGGCCAGCGCTCCAACTGTTATCTTCATGTATACATAAAATAGAGAATAGAATGTAGAAAGAACATGAGTTTTGGAATCAGAAGATCCGTTAATTCAAATCCTGTCCCACTATTGACTTTGTGACCCTAACTGGCCTTATTTAACAAATTACTTTGATTACAAAACGGAAAGAAATTATCTGTATCTCATAAGGTTATTGTGAGGAAGTAAAGAAACATCTACACATATATGGAAGAGCGATGCAAACTAAAGTGCAATACAAACATCAGTTACTATTATTAACTAATCCAGATCATTGTCCTGAACTCAGCTTATGTTAAATATCTCCAAGTAGAAGTCATTCTGTTACTTCAAACTCATCATGTCCCAATCTCAATTCAGGGCTTTTCCTTTAAAACTATTCCCTAACTTCTTTTGTCAACAAAACCTATCACTCTCTTTTTACTCAAAACTTGTTATTTCTATTTAAATCCTATCCATTTTTTTCCTTCATAATCCAATCCCTCATTTTCAAGTGACATTATCCTTATTTTAGAGCCTGCAAATGCCTGTAAGTCTCCAGCCTTCTCCAGCCCTTCCTGGACACTTCTACCAGTTACAACCATGGCAGTCAGGCTGCTTCCTCCTCAAGTATCTTCCCTAGAGCCTCACTGTTGCCCACAAGAGGCCACCAACCAATGGTGTGCCCTGCTCTATTGTTTCTTTGCAGCTATCTCTCCTGACCTCAGTTCAGTACCCAGATGGTTTCACTTAATTTCATTATCTGCTTGCCCCTTGAAGCAAGTAAATTTGCCATCGCTGGCATAAAACTAGATTAGCATTACAATGGCAGATTTGGGGGCAAGTCTAATCTCATCTCTCCCAATGAGGCTCAGATAACCTTTACACAACAGTTCACCATCTATAAACTGAAATATTACCTTTTACAGAATGGATAAGAGGGATAAAAATAATGTACTTCAGATTCGTTCACAATGCAAAAAATAAAATAAACACTTTAAAGATGGTAGCAATTATAACTTTAACTCCAACATTCAAGGACTTAATAATTAACCCCAGTTTATTTTTCTAGAAGTTATCTCCAACTACTCCACTACAAAAAACCTATACTCTTACTTTACAAAATCCTGCCAGATAAAATCTCCTCCATTTCTACTTATCTAAATTTTACTCATCCAAGAATGGTCCAAAAGTATGGTCCTATTGGCACTTCTGGGAAGTCTTCCCTAATCACAGGTGGTGGCCCACAGTGTTCTTTTCCCCACTTCTGAACTTACAGAGCTCTTAACTAACTCTAGAGGTAATAACAATTATGTCATATTTTCAAATCAAAGTGATACCAATGTAATAACCTGATTATTAATCAACAGGAAAGGAGTAAAGGGAAGGCCGGATAATATAGGCATGCCATTTGTACAGCTTTTTGCCAGGAAGCTGCAATTTAACACTCTCCAGGTATGTTCTCCTCAGATTGCTGGAGGAAGAGACCGGACAATAGACGCATGCCCAGTGAGGTCTAGGTGATGTAGAAAAGGTGATTACCTGTTAGCCACACCTGGGAACAGGACATGGGCCAGAACAGACATGGGCACTGCAAGGGCGGAAAACCTGAGATACACAAGCTCCTGAACAAACGAAGTTTGCTCTCTTGGCCCTCTTGCACTCCTGGCTCTCCTGTTGCAGGGGGCACACTCCACAGCCATGTGGGACCTGACTCAATTTCACCAGGGAACAGAAACTCTGGACAGTGGCTTTGCTCCTAGCTCTGCTGAAGCCGCAGCTGCACATTTCCCAGGACTGATTTAAGGGATATGGGACTTTGGAAACTGAGAGATATAATTTCGCACAAATACACCTTTCTACCACATATCATTCTCCCACGCAAGTCTTGGAAAATTCTCTCTCAAGATACCACAAGAA
>NW_005871075.1:4803035-4805864 GCF_000147115.1 Myotis lucifugus | reverse complement strand
AAGAAGCATCAATGATGAGAGAGAATCACTGATTGGCTCCTCTGCACGCCCCTACTGGGGATCGAGCCACACCTATAGTGGCTGGGCAACACATTCAATCTTAGAGTATTCCCCCAAATCTCTTTCCATAGAGATTCAGAGCCTGATAAATGAATGTCTTGCCTACAACTAAACAAATATCTTCATATAAGAACAGCACTAAAAGAATGGCAATAACAGGAATACTTTTTAATAGTTTAGGTGTGTCCTTCAGAGTTTTTTCCTATGTATACAGGAAATACTTGTGTATACAAAGACAGTTTGGTTTTATAAAAGTGAAATAACATCATACATACCACTATACAACTTATTTGAAGTGGCGTCTGACATTCATAAAATTATGTATAATGCTCAACAAAGATCATTTAAATTTGGAAATGTAAGTAAGCAATCTGAAAAAAGTTATCCCAATTGAGAATATCATCAGACTTTGTCATTTTGAATTAGTATTACTGTTTCATTTTTTTCATGTATATCATATCATTTGACAGCTTCTGCTTAACGAAGACTCAAAAGAACCATTAAAATGAATTTAAGTCAAGTCTACTACAAAATATCTCTCCTATCTTCAAAGTATACCAAGTAAGGAACTCACAGCTATTTTTCCTACATTACTATAACCAATTGGGGTATGATCCCCAGAGCTGTGTATGGTATAATTGTTAAAGGATAGCAATATCAAATTGTGACGCTACCTTTAAGTGTGAATTCTGGTTTTTTTAATTCTTCATGTTCGTACTGTATGCTATATATATAATTTCAACAGATAGTCTGAATAATTACTGACCAAACGGGTGGAGGAGAGCAATGGGGGGGAGGGGGGAACACCTGTAATATTCTCAACAATAAAAAAATTAATTAAAAAATAAAAACATGGGGGGAATGAGGACACATTTGTAATTCCTTAACTAATAAAGAATTTAAAGATTTAACAAAAATAAGTAAAAACAGTGACTTATCCATGTCCTATCATTCTTTTTCTTCTCCTAGAACAGTGATGGCGAACCTATGACACGCATGTCAGAGGTGACACGCGAACTCATTTTTTTGGTTGATTTTTCTTTGTTAAATGGCATTTAAATATATAACATAAATATCAAAAATATGTCTTTGTTTTACTATGGTTGCAAATATCAAAAAATTTCTATATGTGACACGCTACCAGAGTTAAGTTAGGGTTTTTCAAAATGCTGACACGCCGAGCTCAAAAGGTTCGCCATCACTGTCCTAGAACTACCCTACTCGGTAAAAGCCCAAATGCCTTCAGTATATTTTCTTCAAATTTCCAAGAATGCTCAATTATAATTATTTTTATACACAGCTCCAATTTTCTTTTATTAGATAAGAATACTTTCTTACACATTCTTATATTTCTCACAGTAACTGGTTCAATGGTCTGTGGTAAGTAAATAACTGTAGGAATGAATGTGTGTGGAAAGGAACTGCTAGATTTTACACAAGTTTTTTAAACCAGTATTTTCTGTAATACACAAGAAAAGCTTAATTGGAGTTAGAGAATAGTATTACCTAAATGAGAAAATTTTACTAACCATTCCTTTAAAAAAAAAACAATAAGTTATACACATTTACAATGTAAAGCATCTAGCAGGTGCTTCAACATTGGCTGAATGCGCGAAATTCTCAAACTCAGAAGCCAAATAAAGCTCTTCTCAAGCTTACATAATAACCGTTCAGGTTCAAGTGTGGCTTTTCAAGAACAAAGGTCTTGTGTCCTCTGCCCTTTTGGACTTTATGAATTTGATTTACTAAAAAATCAACCTGCCAGGCATTCCAACTTTGTGCTAGTTAGCAAGGGTCAGAAAAATTTTCTCAAAAGACAAGAAAACTACCTCCATTGCCTTTCCTATTATCCAATAACACCATAAGAATTAGGCCAATATGCCCTGACCGGTTTGGCTCAGTGGATGGAGCGTCGGCCTGCGGACTCGGGGGTCCCGGGTTCGATTCTGGTCGGGGGCATGTGTCTTGGTTGCGGGCACATCCCCAGTGGGGGGTATGCGGGAGGCGGCTGATCGATGTTTCTCTCTCATCGATGTTTCTAACTCTCTATCCCTCTCCCTTTCTCTCTGTGAAGAGTCAATAAAATATATTAAAAAAAAAAAAGAATTAGGCCAATAGAGAGATGCAAATAAAAACGACAATGAGTATCACCTCACACCCGTCAGAATGGCTACCATCAACAAATGACAGGTGCTGGTGAAGATGTGGAGAAAAGGGAACCTTAATACACTGCTGGTGGGAATGCAGACTGGTGTAGCCATTATGGAAAACAGTATGGAGTTTCCTCAAAAAATTAAATATGGAACTGCCATTTGACCCAGTGATCCCACTTCTAGGAATATATATCCTAAGAAACCCAAAACACCAATCAGAAAGAATGTATGCACCCCTATGTTCATAGCAGCACAATTTGCAATAGCTAAGATCTGGACACAGCCCAAGTATCCATCAGTAAATGAGTGGATAAAAAAGCTGTGGTACATTTACACCATGAGTACTATGCAGCAGTAAAAAAGAATGGAGGGACCTGGAGAGCATCATGCTAAGTGAAATAAGTCAGAGAAAGACAAGTATCACATGATCTCACTTGTATGAGGAATCTAATTAACAAAATAAACTGATGAACGAGTGGATCCAGAGACATGGAAGCATGGAACTGAGTGAGGAATCTCGGAGGGAAGACAGGTGAGGGTGGGTGAGTGGGAGGTAATCAACCAAGGACCTTGTATACATATAGGCATAACCCATGGACACAGAAAATAGGGTGGT
>NW_005871075.1:4766225-4801003 GCF_000147115.1 Myotis lucifugus | reverse complement strand
GACCCTGCGGACGTCTGGATCGGCTCCAGGTGAAAGGGCTTGTCTCAGCCGATCGCGGGGGAGCGGGGCCAGCCCGGGGTCGGGGTCTGGGCTCCTGCCCGGGTCCGGTCTCCTGCGCCCTGGGCAGCCCGCGTGTTAGAGGACGAGGGGCCTGGAGGGCTGTGGGCCGGCGGGGCAGGGGCCGGGCTGCCATCCCCACCCCCACCACATCCCGGAGGGTCGGGACTGCCCGCGGCTGACAGGTGTCCGCCTGGGGGGCGGCACGGGGTTTGCATCCCAGGTAAGCCCAGAAAACACCCGACGGGGAGGAGAGGCCAGGCGCGGTGGGCTGGGATGGGGGTGAGCGCGACGCCAGGCCGCCCCTCTTCGGCCGGATCAATGCCGAGTTCTCCAGTTACAGCGTGAGCGCTGAGCTCGACCAGGAAGGGCAGTCCTGGTGGAGAAGATGTGCATTCACAGGCAGTGACTTGAAGCCACAGGCTAGGCAGCCGTGGGCAAACTACGGCCCGCGGGCGGATCCGGCCCGTTTGAAATGAATAAAACTAAAAAAAAAAAAAAAAGACCGTACCCTTTTATGTAATGATGTTTACTTTGAATTTATATTAGTTCACACAAACACTCCATCCATGCTTTTGTTCCGGCCCTCCGGTCCAGTTTAAGAACCCATTGTGGCCCTCGAGTCAAAAAGTTTGCCCACCCCTGGCTAGGGTATTAAACGTCGGAGAAGTTACACGTGGGAAAATTATGTGATGTTTTAAATTCCTTTTATATCCAGGAATGTCTGGTAGGAGTCAAGCTTAGCGGTTGTTACCACTAAGTCATCAGAGGGCTTTTGAGTTGGTGTTTCATAAAAATAATTATCCACCCTTTTCAAAGGCACCAAAACAGAAGAAATACCATTAGAAAGTGGCGTGCAATCCTTCCTTTGTCATGGTGGAAACTGATTTTTAACAAACACACAAAAAAAGCACATTGAACCAACCGGTAAGCATTAGGGATTTTCGGTTTCCATCCCCCTGACCTGGTATCTGAAAGTTACGTTTGAAAAGAACTATTTATTATTTTTACCACTTTGTTTTTAATTTTTCATTCCTATGTATTGCAGAGAGATCTTGTGTTGGCAAGTCATTTTACTTTAGGTATTTGTTGTTGTTTGTTTGTTTGTTTGTTTCAAACTGCAACTTTATTACACCACCCCAGCAAGACACAGCAGAGAAGTGAAAATGAAGAGACTGAAAGGTTGTTATGCCTTGGAGAAGACATGAACTGATTGTTAGGGATAGCGTAGTAATCAGCACACAGAAAATAACGTGGTAAGAAGGGATTTAACCTGAAAACAGGTAAGCAAAATACAGCACCATTAGGCCTCTAAAGAGTATATTGGTGCTTGACTGTCCTCTTAGTTATCAGTGACAATCATGATTACAAATAATCTTGGCATGTAAAAGCATCACTGGAATGTGCCAGTGATAATGTGTTAAATAATAAAATGTTTTAAATGTTACTTGTCTCTCTGGCCTCTTTCTTTGGGAAAAAAAGAAATAATGTATTCCTCATCTCTCTTAGTCATAGGCTGGAAGAAATGACCAGAAGTGATTGGTTCATACCTTACAGATTTACACCTTCTCCAAAGCATAAATGTTCAGCATGTTTATGCATCTCATGTTCTTTCCTAGTGATAAGTGAAAATGTATTAGCATTCTTTTATATATATGCAGGAATCTAGAGGAAGTACCAACACAAGTTATAAAACCACGTGTCCAGAGTAATGTTTCAACAAGTGGCATTTTCCTTCAAACAAGGATATTGGAAACCCTCTGCTCTCTTCCTTCCTTAATAAATAAAAACAAGAACAAACAAAAAAGCCCTCATGCAGCATTACTTCTCAACCAAGCTTCTTTACAGGAAGTCTCATTTTCACTTACTGTGCTTTTCTCACTGAAATTACATGTTAAGAGGGACCTCCAAATTATTGTGTTAAATGGACAATTCTGAGCCTTTGAACATTCTAAGGCATTTGCCATTTTTAATTATTTAATCTTTTTATCCCCCCCTTTTCTTTGGTAGTATCTCTTTCTTGGCTCTTAAATCTGACCTTTTGCCTGGCTATTGTGGCTTAGTAGTTGAGCATCGACCTATGAACCAGGAGGTCATGGTTCCATCCCCAGTAGGGGGTGTGCAGGAGGCAGCCAATCAATGATTCTCTCTCATCATTGATGTTTCTATCTCCCTCTCCCTTCCTCTCTGAAATCAATAAATATATATATATATATATAAATATTTTTTAATCTGGCCTTTCTTTCATTTGGTCCTCTTCCGAATTGTCAACACAGTGTAAATTATACAAATACTACAGGCCTGGTGCACAAAATTTGTGCACTGGGTGTGTGTGTGGGGGGGGGGGGGGGGTCCCTCAGCCCAGCCTGTGTTCTTGCAGTCCCAGACCCCTCGCTCCTTACTGCCTGCCTGCTCGCTGCTCCTTAGCGCTGCATGGAGGCAAGAGAGGCTCCCGCCACCGCCACTGCGCTCTCCAGCCATGAGCCAGGCTTCTGACTGAGCAGTGCTCCCCCTGTGGGAGCTCACTGACCACCAGGGGGCAGCTCCTGTGTTGAGCGTCTGCCCCCTGGTGGTCAGTGCGAATCATAGTGACCATTCTGATCATTCTGCCATAATGGTCGTTTAGGCTTTTATTATATAGACTAGAGGCCTGATGCACAAAATTTGTGCAAGAGTAGGCCTTCCTTCCCCCAGCTACAGGCACTGGCTTACCTCTGGCACCTGGGACCTGGGCTTCCCTCGCAGCCCTGGCTTCATCCAGAAGGACATCTGGTCTAATTAGCATATTACACTTATTATAGATAAGGTACTATGGGAGAATAGACAAGAAAGACTTAATCTTGTCCTCATCACTTTAATTTTTTAATAAACATTTAGGTTCTTTGTTAGATTTACAGTGTGGGCAATTGGTTCTCTTTCAGAGGAGTATATAGGAATAAGTACTTCAAATTAGTCTCAAACTTTAAAATCTTATTTTTTCCTTCAGGTCTCAACTTTAGTGTCATTTTCTCAGGGAATCCTTTCCTAACACATCCATAGTTCTCCTAAATTCTTATATAAGTGTCTATCTAACCTGCTGAAATGTAAGTCCTTTTTTAATAGAGGAACTATTTTCCCAATACCTGTGTATAGTAGTGTATACTCAAACATTTGTTCAGTGCCCTACACCTTTTTAAGGCCTTCAATTTATAGCTCAACCTACTTCCCAACTAGTCTCTTACTTGTTCCATTCAAAACTAATCTGATTATGTCTTCTCCCTGCTTACAACCTTCACTGGTCTTGTTTTGTATATTAGATAAAATATAAACTACTTAACATAGCATAAGAATCTTAGGTACCAACCCATCTCTGCAGGGGTGGGCAAAAGTAGGTTTACAGTTATGACTATGCAAAACGTTTATTCTTGTATTATTTTATTGTATTATTTTCCATACAAACAACTGTAGACATACTTTTGCCCACCCCCTGTATCTTCCCGTACTTTTCCCCTTTACATGTGCCTTATGTGAGTTTCCTCACCCAGTAATATTCTTCCCCTCTTGCTCACCTTTCAAAGTCGTCCCTTAAAACAGATCTTGGACATTAGCCAGCTTTTATCTGCTAGACAATGTGGTGCTGCTCCATATCACACTACTGTAAATGTTTGTTTCCCCTCTAAGTGTGAAACCGGTAAGATTAGGAACTCTTCATTTTTAAGTTCCTAGAACTTCATAGAGCTTGACACATAGCAATTAATCTATTTGAATATAATAAATTCAGCAAATATTGAAAGCCAAGTAGGTAAGTTACTGTGGGAAATTCATGCCCTCAATCTCATACAGGGACCATTAAAAAAAAATCACTGTAGCCCAGCTGGCATGGCTCAGTGGTTGAGCGTCGACCTATGGACCTATGAACCAGGACATCACGGTTCAATTCCGGTCAGGGCACATGCCCGTGTTAACTGGATTCTCATCATTGATGTTTCTATCTCCCTTCCTCTGAAATCAATAAAAAATATATTTAACAAATCATTGTAATGACAAGTTTATATGATAGTCTTCTCTGTATCCTTGGGGGAGTTGGTTCCCAGATACCTTCCCCCACCTCCATGGACACCAAAGTCTGCAATGCTCAAATCCCTAATATAAAGAGGCATATTTGCACATAACCTATGCATATCCATGCATACTTTTAATCATCTGTAGATTACTTATGATGCCTAAGACAATGTAAATACTATGCAGAGTTGTTATACTGTGTTATTTAGGGAATAATGACAAGGAAGAAGTGACACGTTCAGTACAGACCCAGCCATTGTAGCCCTAACTACATAGTACACATTGGCCACAACCTAACTTTTTAATATTACAATCTGTGATTGGTTGAATCTACAGATGAGGAACTCAAAGATATGGAGAGCCAACTGTACATCAGGATATTGGAAAGATATCGGCCTGATTTGAGATTTCATTCTGCATATGTAGTAGACATTTCTCAACCTAGTGTCACTACCCTAATTTTCTTTTAGGTTGTGTTTAAACAGTCAGCAGCCATTATTGACATAATTTGACTTTTCAAAATATGAATTGCAATTTTTCATTTTTGAAGGTTAACCCCCTTTTTTTAAGTTTTGTACTTTGTTTTTAAGATCATAGCTAATTTGGTTGTAAAATGTGGTCATACACACTAAGGCTTCTGCCACTATGATTATAAGTTAATATTTTTAGTAGTATTTACAGACCTTAAAACTGCCCTACTCAGTTGGTGTGTTGATACTCACACATATTATTAATGATAATGGTAGTTCACTTATGAGTGACTACCTTCAAAGCCAGTGATGAGCCTCTGAGTAATGATGTTTCTAATGCTGCAACACATACAAGAAAATACTTTCAGCATGCCTCATTTTCCAAAAGATTTAAAACAACATATTGAGACAAAGCATTTTTTATGTTCTGTTTTTCATTATTTTGAAGAAAAGCTTCTCAGCAAAATATCCAAAATGAGAGCTGGAATGTCTTAAATCAGAAACTGACAGTCCTACAGATACAGATGTGGATTGGATTCAAACAGCAAGTGGTAGTTGGACTTCAGGAGCTTCTTGGACTGTGACCCACATTAAAAAATACATTTTTGCGCCCTAGCTGGTTTGGCTCGGTGGATAGAGCATCAGCCTTCGGACTGAAGGGTCCCGGGTTCAATTCTGGTCAAGGGCACGTGCCAGGGTTGTGGGCTAGATCCCAGTAGGAGGCATGCAGGAGGCAGCCAATCAATGATTCTCTCACATCATTGATGTTTCTATCTCTCTCTCCCTCTCCCTTCCTCTCTTATATCAATAAAAGTATATTTAAAAGAAAAAAATACATTTTTCCCTAGCTGGTTTTGTTCAGTGGATAGAGCATCGACCTGCAGACTGAAGGGTCCTGCTTCAATTCCGGTCAAAGGCACATGCCCAGGTTGTGGGTTCAATCCGCAGGGGGGCACGTAGGAGGCAGCTGATTGATGATTCCCTCTCATCATTGTTTCTCTCTCCCTCTCTCTCTAAAATCAATAATACATATATATATACATATATACATATATATATATATATATATATATATATATATATGAAAGATACATTTTAACACTGTGACCTGGTTCAGACCTCTAGCAGTAAAACCATATTTCACGAAAAAGCACTTACTGCTTGTGATGTACTCTGATGTTTTCTATTCTATTTTTTCCAATGCTAGTAAATTTTCCAACCCACTAAATTGATTTTACCACCCTCTAATGGCTTGAAAGACATTACATTCGATGAAAGGTCCCAAACCTTGAGAATCTTTACTCCTAGTATTTCCATCAGTGGCTTCCACACGCCCCTGCCCCCTTTTTTAGTGGCATCCCTCAATGGTAAAGTTTTTGATATGTTTATTTTTAAAAAACATAACCTAACGGATTCCCATAAAACATTAGAGGCCAAATATGGGCTTTACATTTATAAACCTATTTAGTTGCCTTAATAGCTCTATCAGGTTTCTATTAATTTTCAAAGATGATAACAAAGATGTGGAGAAGTTGGAACTCTTAATATATTGATGATGAGATTGTAAAGTGGAGCAGCCACTTTGGAAAACAGATTGGCAGTTTCTCAAAAGTTTCAACAGGTATCACATAGCCCACAATTACACTCTTAGAGAAATAAAAACATGTCTGCAAAAACTCGGACACAAATGTTCATACTGAGTTATTCATGCAGCTAAAGTGAAAACAATCCTAATGTCAACTGTCAATGGATAACCATAATGTGGCTGGGTCTCAGAATATTATGTGAAGCAAGAATTTCAGTTCCTTAATAAACAGTATATGGCCCAGCAAGTCTATTCCCAGATTGTACTCCAAGAGAATTCTATTTTAAAAGGATTAAAAATGTATGTCTAAACAAAAAACATATGTCCAATCAAAAATGTTCATAGCAGCATTCTTAGTAGTCAAAAAAAAAAAAAAAAAAGGAAGAGACCCAAAAATATCAACTGATGAATGAAAAAACCAAGTGTGGCCTATCCATACACTGGAATATTGTCTGGCAATGAAAAGGAAAGTACTGACACATGGTACAACATGGATGAAACATGGATGAACACGCTAAGTGAAAGAAGCCAGTCAGCAAAAAGCCACATCATACTCTATGATTCCGCTTATATGAAAGGTCTAGAATGGACAAATTCCTAGACAGAAAGTGGATTAGTGGTTGTCAGGGTCTGGGAAAAGGGAAAAATGGGATATGACTGTTAATGGGCAGGAAGTTTCTTTTGAATATGATGAAAATGTTCTGAAATCAGATAATGGTGATGATTACACAACCTTATGAATATCCTAAAAACACTGAATGGTATACTTTAAAAATGGTGAATTTTGGCCCAGCTGGCATGGCTCAGTGATTGAGCGTCAACTTATGAATCAGGAGGTCATGGTTAAATTCTGTAGTCAGGGCAGATGCCTGAGTTGGTGGGTAGGGGTGTTGATCCCCAGTGTGGGGGTGTGCAGGAGGCAACCAATCAATGATTCTCTCTCATTGATGTTTCGATCTCTCTCTCCCCCCTTCATCTCTGAAATCAATAAAATTATTTTTTAAATAAAATGGTTGTTGTTTTTTTGGTTTTTTAGATTCCATGTATAAGTGAGATCATAGTGTTTAAAATTTGCCTTTCTCTGTTGTTGCAAATGACAAGGTTTCCTTCTTTTGTATGACTGAATGATATTTCATTGTGTATATAGGCCACATTTCCTTTATCCATTCATCCATTGACAAACACTGCAGTTGTTTCCATATCTTGGCTATCATAATATAATTAGTACATAACTTTTAAACTTGTGCACATTTGTTAAGTATTAGTTTAATAAGAATTCTTTCCAGGACATTAGTATGCTTCATGCAAGACTACTGTCCCAAATTATGGAACTATTAGTATATACATACGTTTTAAAAGGGACATTTTTAGACATAATTACTTCTATCTCTAGTAGATCCTTAGTCTTGTGTGTGCATTTAATTGACCCTTGTTGAATAAATACTGTATTAAGTTTATAGCTTAATCAACATGAAGTCGGCTCAAAGAAAAAATTGTCCAGAAATGTCTCAATCAGCAAAGCCTTGGTGCACAATTTTAATTTGAATGACAAATAATTAGAGGAGGTAGAATTATTACGATAAGCCCTAGTCTAAAACAAAGCACAGGAAAGAAGCTACAATCATTTAAAATATTCACAAAATATTCTTTCATATCTACAGTTGTAAACTTTTGGAGTTGAATTCTAAATATCAGATAGAAAGTTAAATACCAGGAGGAAGTATGTGTGGCATTTTTCTAAGCATGAAATTTCTAAGCATAGCCTCAGTAAAATTAACCACATTAAGTGCTCCTTTGCCCCAGCACAAAATGCATCATACCCAATTATTAAATACTGTCCTATGCCAGTACTGGCCGTCAGTGGAAGCTGCCCCTTGTCATGATATGAAAACCAACTGAGGAATCAGAATATATGAACTTAAACTTGAGCTTTAAATAATTAGTCTGTTCTTTTAACATTATAGCAACCTAGCAACATTTATTCTTTGTTCAGTAAATATAGACAGGGTGTGGTGGCCCTTAGCCAGCTGGGTGTGTCTCTGAAATTCAAAAGATGACTAATGAGGTGCTGTTTACATTTAAAAGTAGAAAAATTATCCTTGATGTATACTATTTCTTTGACAGATGATTGAGGTTATTAATGAAAATTATGAAAATTGAAAAAATACACAGTTCAAAAGCATTAAACTCTTTCAGGACAATTTTCAGTCTCAAAGGTTTTTGTTTAAAAATAACATACTGCAAAAAAATAAAATAAAAAATAACATACTGCATGCTTTCCAAATAACACCAGGGGTCACTGTAAGCTAGAAAATTTTAAACATGTTTGAAAATGTAATGTTAATCACATGATTTTTATTTGAATACTTGTTTGTTGGTGACATTTTTTTAAATCTCTGCTTTCCTTCCTAATGGCCCATATTACTTTTAATCATCTTCTAACTGTCCAAATTTAATTAAACTGAAAATAAAAACTCTCCCTTTATTTTTCATAAGCACTGGCACAATCAGATCAACATGACAAAGTGTTATACTTCCAAGAATGTTGGAAATACTTTTTTTTCCAGCAAAAAAAAAAAATTATGAGATAAAACTGAATTTTTTTACTTTGCTGCGTGTAATATCTTTCCGCCTAAATTTCCATGTTTTAGGAAGAGACTAGGTTAGATGATTTCTAATATCCTATGCAGCCTAGTTTTGTAATGACACAATTAAACTTGAACTAGCTATTGATTTAAGTATTTTATACTATACAGAAGGTCACAGAACTTTACTCATGCTCCTGGAGGACCATTTTGTTTAAGTACAGGCCTGGGGGAAGACAGAATGAGATGTAGGGCTATTTCAGAGATGTAAATATCTAAATAAGAGATGGTTCTGGGATTCTCTACCAAACAAGACAAACTGCTGGGGTCCAACCCCAGCGGGTCCAGGGGCCCCCAAAGGTGTGGACGGAGTCGGCGAAGAAGGAATGACACGGAGACAGCGTTCAGTTGATCAGCAGCCTAGCCAGGACCTCTAGCCAAGTTCTGGTTAGGATCTGATGTTTATTGTCTTGTTACATCTGTATTTATACCAGTCGATTTTAATCCTGTCAATTTCTATTGCAAAGGTTAGGGCGTTTCTTATCTCCATTCCAGGGAGTAAAGATTATGTAGCTTAAGCATGATTGTTTGTAGTTAAAGTGATTAACTACCCGCCTGGCACTTAGTTAAGGGGTTGTATCCCCTCCCTAACCTCAGGGAAAAATCCCCACCTGGGGAAACAACCTTTCTCGGAGAGGTGACCTTGTTTAAAACACATGGCGCTAAGGAGAGCAAACATATTAAGAACAATATGCTATATATGCCAGGTCCCTTGAAACATATGCTGTGCAGATGTTTCTTTCCTGCAGCGACTGTGTCAAGCAGCAAGGATGGACCGGCTTCCAGCAACAAACCTAAGTTCTCTCCTTGAAAACAACCAACTCTCCAGACAGCCTTTGGTTTCCTTCAGATCATGTTCACACATATCTCAGTCTCAACTTAATTCAATCCTGTGTAACTCCTTTCCCCACCAACATGAGGTTAGCCTCACCTCTCCAACACTCCTTCAGACACACACAAGCCAATCAATTAAGTGTTTTTCTATGTCAAGGTCTTGAACCAGGGGCTTTAAGGGATTTCTTTGGGTTTCTTCAGCCATATCTTCAAATTCCTCCAACCTTTGCTTAAACCAGTCCTACTTCCCAAAACCCTTGCTTTCCATATACCTAAAAGTAATACAAGCCTGGCTGGGGTGGCTCAGTGGTTAAGTGTCGACCTATGAACCAGGAGGTCACGGTTCGATTCCCGGTCAGGGCACAAGCCTGGGTTGGGGGCTCGGTCCGAAGCATGGGGTAGGAAGGAGGCAGCTGATCAATGATTCTCTCTCATCATTGATGTTTCTATCTCTCTCTCCCTCTCCCTTCCTCTGAAATCAATAAAAATATATTTTTTAAAAAATAAAAGTAGTACAATGTTATGTGTCAATTACATCTCAATAAAATGGGCAGGGAAATAATTAAATGAGAAAAAGTATGAAAAGATACATACTGAACTAACAGTGGTTAATGCCAAGAAGTAGAACAGGATATTTGGGGTTAGATAGAGAGCTCTTTTTTTCACTTTTTAATACTTTTCTGTAGTTTGAAATATGTGCTTGTCACAGTGACTCCGCTAGGAATCCTATATAATAAAAGCCTAATATGCTAAGTGTTCAGTCGTCTGGTCAGCTGTTTAACCAAAGAGTAATATGCTAATGATATGGTAAGGCCGCTCAACCGCTCACTATGATGTGCACTGACCACCAGGGGAAGACACTCCGACCGGTAGGTTAGCTTGCTGTTGGGGTCCAGCCGATCGGGACTGAGTGAGACAGGCCGGACAAACCCTGGAGCCCTCCCATGGTCCCTCCCCAGCTGGTCAACCTCCCGCATCCCTCCCTGGCCCAGATCATGCACCAGTGGGGTCCCTCGGCCTGGCCTGTGCCCTCTCACAATCTGGGACCCCTCGGGGGATGTCGGAGAGCCAGTTTTGGCCCAATCCCACAGGCCAAACCGAGGGACCCCACTGGTGCACGAATTCATGCACCGGGCCTCTAGTCCAATATAAACAAGGCCATCTTCCTCCTGCAGATTTCAGCCAGCTGCAGCCCAGGGAAAACAGCTGGTAAATGTAATGCAGTGTCATGAGCACCAAGATTGTGTGATGTGATACATTTTGGAGTCCAGACTTCAAAATCTCCTAGTATACTTATTTTTAAATATTGGTCAAAAATTGACCACTAAATTGACTACAGTGACTTAGATTCAGGTCTTAAGAAGTTTATGCTCTATTAGAGAGGACAACGATGTTAATTAATTAAAGAAAAAATTGTTTAAATAGAAAAGATATTTAAAATGTTTCCAACACCTCAGGAAATAATTTGTGTGTAAAATTTGAGGAACTTTGGGAGTGACTGAATAAGGGTAAAGAAGTGGGCTATAGATAAAGTCAAGATAAACTGTTTAAACTTTATCTTGAAGGACTTATTTAGGGCTTTTAAACAGACTGGCACAAAAAAAAACAGACTGGCAGAATCAGATTTGGCTTTTTGGAAAATTGCTCTGGCTTTTGAGGAGCAGATTAACAGACACAGGAGGTAAACATGGAAACTAACGAGGTAGGAGTAGGAATGAAGAGGGGAAACACTTGAGTTTGTCTAACTGGATGTTGTTTATTTTTTTTTTTCACCACTGTGGTGTCCTCAGTGCCTAATATCAGTGAAGGCATTAATAATATACTTATATTTACAATTAAACCAAGTCTGAATCATTTCAGAAACCCTTAGCTACCATTCAGTATTATCTGCTTTATGCTTGGTTTTGAGGCAAAATGATCTGGCTTGTTAAGGAATGGTGTGATAAGTTGTAATGTTTTTGTCCAGAGAAGGCCTGAGAGAGCTGCTATCAACAAGGATTCTGGATGGATTTCCACCTCGGGCCCGCCCTAAGAAAACTAAAGTATACCTCAAAAGTTTCAAATGGATTTCAAATAATTTACTTGCATTTTAGAACTAAAACCTAAAAATATTGAAAGCAATACAAGAAGTCCAACATTCAGTAACATAAAATTGACTCTGGCATCTAATCATAAATTACCAGGCATACAAATAAACAGCAAAACATATTTCAACACCAAGAGGAAAAAAAAACAAGATACAGAGCTAGATATGAAACCTTCAATACAATCAGCAGATGAGACATTAAAATGACCTGTGCGTACATGCATAACCCATGGATTCATACAATGGGGTGGTTAGGGCTTGTGGCAGGGGAAGCGGGGGTGGGGGGGGCGGGCTGGAGGGGGTCGATAGGGTAATAAAGGGGACATATGTAATACTTCCAATAATAAAGATTTAAAACAAATTAATTAATTTTTTAAAAATACACTTTAGCCCAGCCAGCATGGCTCAGTGGTTGAGTGCAACCTATGAAGCATCGACCTATGAACCAGGAGGTCACGGTTCAATTCCTGGTCAGGGCACACACCCAGGTTGCAGGCTCGATCCCCAGTGTGGACTGTGCAGGAGGCAGCGAATCAATGATTCTCTCATTATTGATGTTTCTCTCTCTCTCTCTCCCTCTCCCTTCCTCTCTTAAATCAATAAAATATATATATATTTTTATATATAAAATCCAACTCAGAGGAACAGATTTTCTTTTTAAATAAATGAAGCGATATAATATGGCCTAAAATACATAATAAATTTAATTAGAGTCTCAGAAAGGAGGGGTTGGACGTTCTGTTCAGACAAAAATATTTGAAGAAACAACGGCTGAATATTTGCCATGTTTGAAAACTATAAACCAACAGATCAACGCTCAACACACCCCAGGTAAAAGAAACAAGAAAATAAACACAACCAAGCATATCTCACAAGACTTAAATGGCAAATTAGCACATGAAAAGATACTCATAATTATTTGTTACAAGGGAAATTACATTTAAAATCATACTGAAACACCACTTTATACCCAATAATGATAAAATTAAAGACTTCCAATACAAAATGTTGGCAAAGATATAAAGCAACTCTCATGCATTTTGGGTAGAAATGTAATATGGTACAATTTAGAAAGTGTAAAGTCATATAAAATTAAATGCTTACATAGCTCTCAGTAATCCACTCTTGTATTTAGCCATAAGCAATACATTGCTATGTCCACACAAAGACTAATACTGCCGATCTTTAAAGCAGCTTTACTGATAACAAACTAAAGCTAGAAACAACTCCATGTCTCAATAGGTGAGTGAATGAATTATAATATAGACATTTAATGGATTTGGTAACAGCAAGGACCAAACTACAGATTCAGCCAACAAGGCAGAAGAATGTCAAAAGCATTATGTTAAGTGAAAGTCAGTCACAAAAGCACTCCCCTCACACTATTCCTGACCCTGCACAAAAGATGATTATGCCCTAGCTGGCTCAGTAGATAGAGCCTGCAGACTTTAGGGTCCTGGGTTCGATTCCAGTCAAGGACAATGCCGGGGTTGTAGGTTCAATCCCCAGTAGGAGGGGTGCCAAAGGCAGCTGATCAATGATTCTCTCATCACTGATGTTTCATCTCTCTCACTCTCCCTTCCTCTCTGAAATCAATAATAAATAAATAAATAGCACTAAAGAAAAACAAGTTTTTTTTTAAAAAAAGATTACTATCAGGTTCCACTTCTTTAAAATTCTAGAAATGGATAAGTCACAGTGAGAGAAAGCAGATCAGTGAGTTCCAGGGGTTGGGGAAGAAAACTGATCTTTAAAAGGGCAAAAAGAAACTTTCTGAAATGCTGGACTTATTTTAGATCATACTTTGGGTGGCAATTACAAGACAGTATTTATTTGTCGACATCAAACTATCCATATGAAACTGGTGTGTTTTATGTCTTGTAAATCATAGCCAATCAAAGCAAGAGTGAAAGAATATCCCTGAAGCTATGATAACAAACAAAATGGGGGAAAACAAAGTGGGATCTGAAATCTATGAGGACTGCTTGCTCTGAAGCACTAGTGAGATACTGGGGCTGAGACGGAAAACCATTGCTCTGTTGCAAGTGTGGACGTAAAAAGGGCCACATGCTAGCTAACCTGACTAACTCAGCGAAGGCCGGCGTGATGGCCTTGCAAACTCAAGGGACCTACAGTAACCACAAAGGGTGGTCTGAAATTAAAACCTTTTAATTAAAAGGCAGTTTACAGTGGGTACTCATGTCCTAGGCCAGTATCTTCCCTGACAAAGATCAACTTTGATCTTTACCGCGCCTATTATTTTTTGCATCTAACATAACACACCTGTGGAATGTCAGAGTAACTTGTAACTTCCCTTTTTCCAGACCCCCTCAGGGTACATCAAATGGTACCAAGGGCAGACCACAAATTCCCTCACTGTTAGTTATCTTGTTTGTTGTTGACTATTAACTATCCTGTACCCACCTATGTAAAAGAAATATGTATCTATCATTTTATTTTTTTGCCCTCCCTAATCAATCACCAATGGATTTCATATAGCCCACTTAGGTCTCCTCCTTTGATTGTAATGTATAAAACAAGGTGAAAAAAACCAATCCTCCGGAGCACTATCTCAATATGTTGAGATCCTGCTTCCCAGCAATTGTCGACAGTTTGGCTCAAATAAACTCACAAAAATTCTTTACAGATTTGAATGTGTGTGTTTTACATTAACACAAGGGTGATAACACAAGGGTGAAGCTGAGTTTGTTAACTCCTACCTCCATATGGCAGGCAGTTAGACATAAGCAGAGCAAGGACGATGGGCCAGGTACAGAAGGTCACCAGGGTGGACAGTTCTGGGTGCCCAGCAAATGACAATTGTAGGGTGGGACCTTGCCCCTGGGTGACCTTTCCTGTCCTAGGACATCACTGATCTCTAGGGAGCACATTCTCCCTAGAGATAACATTTAGGCCTCTGTTGTATTTCAGCTCCAGGTCTAGAAAGGCAACAAAACCAGACCAGCGACCCCAATGCTGCCCTCAAAACCAGCTGCATTGAATAATGACCCCTTGCCCTGGCACCAACCCATCAGTGGAGACCACAACCCTGAAAGGATACACCTGGAAAACTGCTGAATAGTCTATCAATAGGATATTAATAGACCTCCCCTAAAATCTCCACCCTTAGAACTCCTAGGAAGGAGGACCCAGTGCGCTCTCCCTCCCAGGAGCATGCCAGGGCCTTTCTCTTTCCCTTTCCCTTCTCCTTCCTCCGCCTCCTCCTCCCTGCCCCAAGGTCACCATTAGCTTCCTCATTCCCAAGCTCCTAGGGCCCTTTCTTTACCTCTAGAGCAGCGGTTCTCAACCTGTGGGTCGAGACCCCTTTGGGGGTCGAACGACCCTTTCATAGGGGTCGCCTAAATACATCCTGCATATCAGATATTTACATTACGATTCATAACAGTAGCAAAATTACAGTTATGAAGTAGCAACGAAAATAATTTTATGGTTGGGGTCACCACAACATGAGGAACTGTATTAAAGGGTCGCGGCATTAGGAAGGTTGAGAACCACTGCTCTAGAACTTGTTTGCTGAGCCCATTTCTTCTAGGAATTACTGCTTCTACCTCTGTAATTTACTCAATAAATGTTCTCTTATAGTTTGGACCTTGGCTCTGAATTCTTTCCTAGCCAGAACCCAAGTACTGAGGTTGCTGAACCCAGGTTTGGTCTGATCTCCCAGGTCAGACACCAGGTGCCTTTCCGCCGCCTACAACGTAAGGATGGCAGAAGAGGGTAGATGCTCTGTGAGGCATGGGGCAGAGAAGGGGGAAAGAGGTCCCATGAGTTCTTGGGAGCACTTCCAAGTAGATCATGACAATTTAGCAAATTTTGGGGGAAAAAGTACAGTAATTGCAAATACAAAGAGCTGAGATGCCATTACAGGAAGTGTAAATACTTGAACCGCTAGCTCATGGCACATTTCCTTCAAACACACTCCCCTAAGAATATTCACAAGCATTTGAACTAAAACATTTATAATAAGCTTTAAATAATGTTCAAGGTGAGCATGCTGCCTTTCTTCAGACACTCTACTGAATCAATGATTTAAGGGTAACTTAGCATTGCACTTCTTAGAAAACCAGACAGCATTGCTTTTGGGAACAGTTAATAGGCTAAGAACAAATCTAAGAGTGACTGCTTTTGACAGTTAAGAAATCTAACTCATACCCTAACCGGTTTGGCTCAGTGGATAGAGCATCGGCCTGCGGACTGAAAGGTCCCGGGTTCGATTCCGGTCAAGGGCATGTACCTTGGTTGTGGGCACATCCCCAGTAAGGGGTGTGCAGGAGGCAGCTGATCGATGTTTCTCTCTCATCGATGTTTCTAACTCTCTACCCCTCTCCCTTCCTCTCTGTAAAAAATCAATAAAATATTTTTTTTTAAAAAGAAATCTAACTCACAACAGCTTATTTTTCTGGAATAAACCCCTCCCACAGACTCTCTTATTTATTGCTTAAAAGAAGTTTACAAATAAGATATGCCTGTGTATGTCTATCTACCCATACAGACATATGGAAGGACTAAGAAATCACACAGCACAGGATAACCAAAGCAACTTGGAAATACATATTGCAGCCCGGCTGGCATGGCTCAGTTGAGCGTTGACCTGTAAATCATGTCTTGTATCGGTTTGATTCCTGCTCAGAGCACATGCCAGGGTTGTAGGTTCCATCACCAGTGTGGGGCCTGAAAGAGGCAGCCAATCAATGATTCTCTCTCACCATTGATGTTTCTATCTCACTCTCCCTCTCCCTTCCTCTCTGAAATCAATACAAGTTTTTTAAAAATACATATCGCAATCACAGAAAATGTATTTCAATTGTCAAAATTCTGTCCTAGCCTGTTTGGGCTCAGTGGATAGAGCATTAGCCTGTAGACTGAAGGTCCCGGGTTTGATTCTGGTCAAGGGCAGATCCCTTGGTTGCAGGCTGGATCCCCAGCCTTGGTTGGGGCATGCGAAAGGCAACCAATCGATGTGTCTCTCTCACATTGGTGTTTCTCACTGTCTCTCCCTCTCCCTTTCACTCTCTCTAAAAATCAATGGAAAAGATATCCTCGGGTGAGGATAAAATAAAAAATTGTCAAAATTCTTCCAATTTCTCATTGCAAAAATACATTCCCACTAAAAGCTATTCTTCTGCCCTGACCGGTTTGGCTCAGTGGTTAGAGTGCTGGCCTGTGGACGGAAGGGTCCTGGGTTCCAATTCTGGTCAAGGGCACATGCCCAGGTTGTGGGCTCGATCCTTAGTGGGGGCGTGTAGGAGGCAGCCAATCCATAATACTCTTTATGTTTCTCTCTCTCCCTTCCCCTCTGAAATCAATAAAAAATATATATATATATTTTTAAAAAGCTATTCTTCTATAAGAAAAATTTATCTTTGCTTTACCATGCAGATGCTAATTTTATTTTAAGGTGTTTTTAACTGAAAGCTTAGTCAGTTTTCACATTCAACAATTTGCCAGAAGCCGGTCCATCCTTGCTGCTTGACACAGTCGCTGCAGGAAAGAAACATCTGCACAGCATATGTTTCAATGGACCTGGCGTATATAGCATACTGTTCTTAATATGTTTGCTCCCTTTAGCGCCATGTGTTTTAACCAAGGTCACCTCTCCGAGAAAGGTTGTTTCCCCAGGTGGGGATCTTTCCCTGAGGTTAGGGAGGGGATACAACCCCTTAATTAAGTGCCAGGCGGGTAGTTAAGCTACAAAATCTTTACTCCCTGGAATGGAGATAAGAAACGCCCTAACCTTTGTAATAGAAATTGACAGGATTAAAATCGGCTGGTATAAATACGGATGTAACAAGACAATAAACATGAGATCCTCATCAGATCCTCAGCAGATCCTCAGCAGATCCTCATCAGTTCCTAACCAGAACTCCGACCAGAACTTTGGCTGGAGATCCTGGCTAGAGGTCCTGACTAGGCTGCTGATCAACTGAAGGCTGTCTTCGTGTCATTCCTTCTTCGCCGACTCCGTCCACACCTTTGGGGACCCCTGGACCCGCTGGAATTGGACCCCAGCAACAAATAAACAGTTTTATTTGAAAATTATTTAGGGAATAAATGGTGATGAAAAAATAAAAACAAATAACTAAAATACTAAAAAGGAGAAAATTATTTAATTAACTTTAAGTAGAATAATCCACACGGAAAATGTTTTTTAAGTAGTTGCCTTTTCTTCCAGTTCATTTGATTTGTTAACGTAAAAAAACCATTGAAACCTGTAAAGAATTTTTGTGAGTTTATTTGAGCCAAACTGTCGACATGTGCCGGGAAGCAGAACCTCAACGAATTGAGATAATGCTCCGGAGAATGGCAGGGTTACATTTGTATTTAGACATTTCAATCAAAGGAGGAACATAGGTGGGTTACATGAAATTCACTGATGATAGATTAAGGAGGAGGGATAAAGCAAAGCAGGGAAACCCCTGGGATTGGATAAAAAGTAAAATGATGGACACATACTTAGGTGGGTGCAGGAACAATTAACATGATGATGAAGGAATTTGTGGTATCTGTCCTGGGACCCAGCACACCTGGTTGTGCTCCAGGGGCTCCAGATACAGGGAAGTTACAAGTTACCCAGACATTTCAAGGGTATGTTATCATAGATGCAAAAAGACAGATAGGCTCAGTTAAGGTAAAGGTTGACCTTGTCAGTGAAGATACTGGCCCAGGACGTAACTGCCCACCACAACTGCTTTTAGTTAAAGTTTAATTTCAGACCATCCTTTGTGGTTACTTTAGGTCTCCGAGTTTGCAAGACTGCCATGCAGGCCTCTCCTGAGCTTGTCAGGTCACCATGTGGCCCCTTTCGTCCACAGATTTAATAACAAACTAAGTGCTAAAAAATGACTGAACTATTTCACTTTGTTGCTGGGAAGAAATAAATTCAGTACTTTTTGTTTGAAATAGAAAGCAATTGGAAAAGGTGTCTCAGTTACATTTTAAAAACCCAACCCCACTCACCTCCTGGCAGAGGTGAAACGCAGAAGAACAGCAACTACTGCAGAAACGTTCATAGATCTTCTTTAAATTCTCCTGGGCACATTTATGCATTATCTTATCTCTGGCCATCTAATTTAAATCTGAAAGAAGAAAAAAGCTTCTTTGGTCTTCAGGAACAGTTACGTAAGTCTCTGAGGAAATAAGATATAGATTTATCCCAGGAGAGAACCTTCCCTTGTGGAACTTTGTGAAACTGTCAAGTTCTATGCTATAATAAATGAGCTTAATTCATTATTTCAGTTCATAGTTTTTGGGTCCCTCCTTTGTTCCAGGCAGTATTAGGCACTAGAAGTGTTTTTGCTTTTGATTTTTGCTTATTTTTGGGTTAATCCTCACCGAGGATTTTTTCCATTGATTTTTAGAGACAGTGGAAAGGGAGAGGGAGAGCTAGAGAGGAGCATCAATGTGAGAGAGACACATCGATTGGTTGCCTCCTGCATGCACCCCGACCAGGGCCGGGGAACCTGCAACCAAGGTACATGCCCTTGACCAGAATTGAACCTGGGGCCCTTTAGTCCACGGACCTACGCTCTGTCCACTGAGCCAAACCGACTAGGGCTAGAAATGTTTTTTTAAATCCAATCAGACCAGGTTTTGTCCTCAAAGAACTTCCAGCCTTGGGGAAAAGAGTGCTAAGTAAACTGTTGAGGTGCCATTACAATTCAGTATGGCAAGTGCTGTGATGTCACAAACAGCACTGGACAGCTGTGCATCCCAGGAGAGGCATGGCCCTGAACAATGACTTGGCGGTGAAACAAAGTGTAGGGAGAGGGCAGTTAGCCAAGAGATTTGGAAAGCTATTTCTCTAAAGAACAGAAAGATAAGCCAGAGAGTCTGGCCTAGGGGAAGAAAGGCCCTCCTCTCTCTCCCATGTCCCCAGGCTAAGAGTCAGTGTTGGCGAAAGCCCAAGGCTAGCAAGGGCAAGAGGATATGGATACTATCATGGCAGTTGAGAATTTCAAGATTAGAGAGTGTAGTAAACAAAGGCATGAGATTAAAGGAAAAGTAAATTGAGTCAAGACTGTGAAATTATTTTATGACAAGTTAGAGGCACTGACTTATTAGGGGAAGCCACTGAAGGTTTTTAAGAAATTTTTATTTATTGGTTGATTTTAGAGAGAGTGAGGAAGGGAGAGAAACATTGATTTGTTGTTCCACTTATTTATGCATTCATTGGTCAGCTGCCTCCTACAAGCCCCCCACTGGGAATTGAGCCCGAAACCCAGGCATGTGCCCTGACCAGGAATTGAACCGGTGACCTCTTGGTTCATGGGTTGACACAGTTGACTCTCAACCACTGAACCATACCAGCCGGGCTCCAGAACCTTCTTAATAAACTCCTTGCATTTGAATCCTTGTCTCAGTCTGCACAAAGGGAAATGCAAACTAATGAACAAATATTTTGTCGTTTGACCATCAGGATAACTCTAAGACAATGGCAAAATATTATTTCCCTCTTGAGAAATAAAACAGAGGTTGTGCATTTTTCAAAGCCAACCACATAGTAAGAAGCTGAGTCAAGAGATGAGCTAGTCTTCTGATTTCAGGTTCAGTGTTCTTTTCCTTATATCGTGAATCCCTATATCAGTGATGGCGAACCTTTTGAGCTCGGCGTGTCAGCATTTTGAAAAACCCTAACTTAACTCTGGTGCCATGTCACATATAGAAATTTTTTGATATTTGCAACCATAGTAAAACAAAGATTTATATTTTTGATATTTATGTTATATATTTCAATGCCATTTAACAAAGAAAAATCAACCAAAAAAATGAGTTCGTGTGTCACCTCTGACACGCGTGTCATAGGTTTGCCATCACTGCCCTGTATCAATGTGTGCTCTTGTCCATGGGGTTAGTAGATCACAACAATGAGGAAAGAGACAGAAAAGTACGAATAACTATGTGAATACCAATAGATAAAGTGATGGAAATATGTCAGGGAAACAAGGGTCTCAGGTTAAAAAAAGGGGGGGCATTATTATTATAAGGGAGTAAGGCATAATGTAAAGAATTAGTCAAAATAAGGGATGGTCCAGGAGAACAGGACTATTGAAAATCATGTTTAGTTCACTCTCCCTCCCAGGAACATGCTTGTGACTTTCCCTCCTCCCATGTCTTCCCCCACAGGCCTGCACCTCCTGAACTCTAAGAGACTCCGTGAGACTTGCAACCAGGGGAGCAATGGGCAGTGGCAGCTCGTCCCGGCTTAACTTCCTGAGTCTGTCTCCAAGGCCCCCTATTCTCCGACTCTCCAGCGAGCCTACAGCAGCCCCTCCTGGGCTCACTTCTTTTCCATAGTTTCTAGAGCCTAAGCAGCCCGCTTAGTCTCTCTACTGTTGCTTCTTTTGTCCTAAACCCTTCAGAATAAAAGAAAAATATGTTTACACTAATGTGATAAGTCAAGAGGAAAGAGACCAAAGATAGAGATAAGATTGTTCACTGTAGAAAGTAGATTTGAGAGGAACCAATGGGACGGATTGACAGATGGTGCCTGTGCTCTAAAGGAAAGACAGGAGCCGCATCAGAATGCAAGGATTATCATTCTAGTCGCTGTGGCCCGCTGGAGGTGTGGGTAATGGTGGCGGCCTTTCTGCCAGAGAGGGCTCTTTCCAGAGCCTCTCAGAGAATGTCTGAGTTCACGTTCAACATTGTCTTTGAAATACTAGAGTAGGGAGAGGTGTGGAATCTTCTGAGACAGGGCTCGTGGTCATTAATAAGATAGCATTTCAACATGATAGAATCATAGAAAAAAAATACTCCAGTACAGATCTAATCTTCATTTTCATTATTCTACTCCCTCCTCCTCCTCCTTGCCTATCTGACTCTTTCCTCCCCACCCATGGCTATTCATCTAAAATCCTAATGGCGCCTATCTGTTGGCATTCAGATTATTTGATTCCTTCTAATAACTTTTGTGAGTGAGCAGACACCCAGCCTTCTAACCACACAGAAATCCTATTGTGCCTTATACGATAATGAAGTGTTCCCATAAAACATTCCTTCCACAAATAGCCATTGAAATAATATTTATACTGTCTAAATTAGTCACATTAAGGCAACTTTAAAAAAATGAGATTAAATAAGATAACAGATGCCTGGGGATTAACTAGAAAGGCCTTTGTGAAATCAGAAGGCCTGGTTTATCTCTTCATTTTACTTCTGACTAATTGTGATACCATAAACAAGGCATATAATGGTCTCATTAAAAGATCCTGTTGAGAAAAGCAGGAGCAGGGAGCCATCTGGTGTGTAAGGTACCTGCTGGTTGAAAAAGTTATGGGGCTAAAAATAATCTCGATATGATATGTGTTAAAATTAGGCAAACAAGCCAGCTATTGACCAATCAAAAGACTGCTATTTCCCACCCTCTGTGAAGAAATCAGACATGGTAAATAGCCCTGGAAAGCCCACAGCTCTGGATTGGGGGTAAGGGTGGAGGATTGAAAAGTATGTGGTTTCAAAAAGAACATAAAAAAAAGAACATTGAAGATGGAGGCATGATCAATAATAATCCATGATGCCTCTTAACAGATTTGAATACGGTATAGAGCACATGTGTGTGAAGAAAATGAACTATATAATATAAAAAGGAGTGCCTGGCCCTGGCTAGTTTGGCTCAGTGGATAGGGCGTGGGTCTGTGGACTAAAGGGTCCAGGGTTCCATTCCAGTCAAGGGCACATGCCCGGGTTGTGGCTTGATCCCCAGTAGGGGTGTGCAGGAGGCAGTCGATCAATGATTTTCTTATCATTGATGTTTCTATCTCTCTTTCCCTCTCCCTTCCTCTCTGAAATCAATAGAAATATATTTTAAAAATAAAAAATATGAAAAATAAAAAGGAGTGCCTGTCTGGCCAGTGTGGCTCAATGGTTGTGTATTGACCTATGAACCAGGAGATCACGGTTTGATTTCCAGTCAGGGCACATGCCCGGGTTGTGGCCTCGATCTTCAGTAGGGGGCATGCAGGAGGCAGCCGATCAATGATTCTTTCTCATTATTGATGTTTCTATCTCTTTCCCTCTCCCTTCCTCTCTGAAATCAATAAAAATATATATTTTAAAAATCATTCATCCTCCTGTATGAGTCTCAGAAAATTCTTTTTCTGGAGATGCATAAGACCCCCACCCCAAGCACACAGTGGGGAAAGGGATAACTCACTTCCACCAATAGCAATGCTACATAATTATTACAATATTACTGACTATATCCTATGCAGAACTTCACCTCCCTGTGACTATTCTGTAACTACCAATTTGTACTTACAAATTTCTCCCCCCTGTTCTTGCATTTCCTTACCTCTCTTCCCTCTGGCAACCATCAAAATGCTCTCTGTGAGTCCTTATGGTTTATACGTCTCCCTAATTAGAAGGTAAATAGCTTAATTCATCCTACTTAGGGAGATAGATAGCAGAAATCCTATTAGTGCCAATTGTGTGGCTGTAAACTTCTTGGCTATTTCATTATCTGTCTCAGTTTCCCCATTCCATTTGTCCTGGCTCACCAGCCTGTCTCAAGGTGAGTTTGAGTAAGTCTAGGCATGGCCTTCTAAGAGGATTGCCTGGGACTCCAGCAGCCCCCCATCTCACTGGATTTTTTTTAAAAGTATTTTTTTATTGATTTCAGAGAGGAAGGGAGAGGAGAGAGAGATAGAAACATCAATGATGAAAGAGGATCATTGATCAGCTGCCTCCTGCACGCCCCCTACTGGGTATCGAGCCTGCAACCCAGGCATGTGCCCTTGACCAGAATGGAACCCAGGACCCTTCAGTCCACAGGCCGACGCTCTAACCACTGAGCCAAACCAGCGAGGGCCCTTCCAGTATTTAACCACCACAGGTGGGTGTGAGGCCAGTCCGTTCAGTGTCTCTGCTCCCACCATTCCCGATGTGGCTTCTTTATATTCTTAGTTATGGGACTTCTGTTTAGCTAGATTTCAGGTGTTCTGAATGATGGTTATTTTTTATTTTAGTTGTAATTTTGATGTGGTTATGGGAGGTTTTGAGTACCATATTTACGTATGCCATCATCTTGACCAAACTCCAATTTTTATAGTTCTTTCAAATTTTCTATATATTTGAAACTTCTTATAGTAAAAGAATGAAAAATTGAACATGAAAGATTTTGTATATTTCTTTTACCAATTCCACTATAGTTCTTATCCTAGGAATGATAACAATAGAATAAACACCTATCTGACTCAAAAAAACCTCCTGAGCCAGGGTGGGGTTTAACCTCAAGATTCCTACCCTATCCCAGTTTGCCAACTTCCCTTAGTAAATCTGAGATAATCTTAATATTATTTTATGTCTTTCTCTTTTCTTTTGATTCTTGCCTTTTTGATATCAGGAATGCATGACATTTGAATAACTCAAACTTAGAATGAAAATAGAAATAAATTATAAACCAGAAGGAGAACTAATTTACTTCAATTCCATTTCAATCCTACTTTTTCAAAAAATAAGATTTGCCTCTAAATTAGGTGGAACTTATATTCCTATTACACAAATTACAGGCATACACATAAGACAAGAGTTTGTTTAGCCTAGGCTAGTAGGCTAGTTAACTATAGTTCTAAAGAGATTAATTTTTTATTTCCCTGGAAACATCCCCCTAGCATGTCCAAATATACATATGAAGTATGTTTTGTGAGGCACAAAAAGTTTGGAATTTGATACCGTCTCTTCCACTTACCTGCCTTGTTTGTTAGGGACAAAAGTTTGAAACCAGCTTAGAGTCTCAGTCTTTAAATGCCTGCAGTATTCCTATAACAGAGGTCATTACTGGCCTTTCTCTATTCTGGGACAAAGGAGTCTGAGACCATTTGACCAAGAATTATTAAGTGAAAAAGCAGTCCCTTATCAGACATTTATAAACTTCTTCCCTTTGTATACACTCATCTGTGTAATCTTGCTGCCTAGCTTGGTATCTAGACTATAGTATGTGTGTTATTAACTAGTTAAGTTGAATGTCATTGATCTGGGGGGAGGGAGGGTCTTTCCTATTTTGGATAAAAGACAAAGAAATTAGCAGGATGACCATTTGAGATTCATGTCTAACTTGACACTCTAATCTTCACATTCAACATGATTTCACATCCACTTGATCTTTCAAACAGTTCAGAATGTTTTCATGAGCCTGCCTGGAGGGCCCTCTTCCCCATTCAGTTCACAGAACATCTGCGCCAAAGTGCGCTGTGCATATGGGATTGACTACTAGTGCTGCAGGGCCGGGGCAGCCATCATTGTAACAAACTGCTGCATGTTCTGCCACAAAACAGTTGAGAGGAGTATTGATTGGATCTTCTCCCTGCTCCCCCAGAACTGCTCAAAGTTGGATGCTTCTGTTGAGTTTCTAATTGTTTTTAAAAAATTCTGGCACCTTATAATCGTATTTTAATACTGGAGAAAATTTGGTATAGTCGTCTGGGCCTGTCATGCATCCCATTCAAGGGAAAGAGGAGAAGAAGAGGAATGGAGGAGGGAGAAAGATGATAAATCTAACTGAGCACTTATTAGGTGGCAGGAATTTCCATATGTTACAGATTTCAGGCATTAAATATTTATTTAACACTCATTAGGTGCTATGGATTTTCATATATATTTGCTTCAATTAATCTTCAGAGGGACATGTGGGGTCAGTATGATCATAATACCCACTTTGGGGTAAGGGGTTATAAATTTATTAGGTCACCTGGAGACTAGATGGGCTGAGCCCCAAAATGGTGCCAGCCCATAATACCCATTTTTGATACAAATAGGAAGTTGAGGTTCAAAGAAATGAAATGATTTATCCATGGAATTTGAATCTGAGCCTGACTGACTGCAAAGCCCATGCAGCCTCCATTCCATCACCCGACCCACACAGGTTCCACTAACAAGAGATGCTGTCTGATTTCTTTCAGGTTTACAGAACTCCACATTTACTTTCTGGAGCCCAAACTTTAGGAAAGATTCAACTTCCTTCAGAGATTTTGGAAACACAGTTAAGTAATAAGTTCGCTTGTCTCTTATTACTGCATCGACTTTATTTCTTGACTACCTCCTGTCTCTGTTTAGTAGAGGGGACCCGGGTTAGCGGTAATAGATACAAAATGAAAAAGGCAATGACAGGCAGTAACCTTCGGGGCAGCAAAAGTGCCATTTTTGGTAGGAAGTGTCTATGTCTCCAGTGCAGTGATGGCCTGGGCCAAGATCACCCAGCTGGGGCAGGAAATTGGCTGTGTATTTCTGCCTCCTGCCTGAAGGGACTATTGTGTTCATGCTGACGCCCGGCCCCTGCACATTGCCCTCCCTGCACTGTGGGGTTCCGGTTAGTCTAACTCAATGTGGCTGGCAGCCACCATCCAAACTGATTCCTCTTTCCTCTGCTACAGAATTCTCATTTCCACTTCCAACTGCCTGCAACTTGTCATCCTTTCCAGATACATTTCCATCTTAACAAAGTTCTTACCGTGCCAGCCATTTGCATACAAATGTTCAATATTTTCCCATTGTAATCAGAATACAGGGTCTTATGTGATCTGGCCCAGCTCTCCCATTTCATGTCTCATTACTCCTTTCCTCACTCTTGGGAGCCAGCCCCTTGCTCATTCTCGAACACTCCAAACTCATTTGCATTGGCTGTAACCTGGCATTTGCTGTAACCTGGTTCCTTCTCACCATCAGGGCTCAGCTCATTTGAAATCTCAAAGGAGCCCTTGCTCACCTTCACCCCTAGATGGTATCTTCCCCACCCACAACCGCTTCAGTTTTCTCACATTACCCTTTTATGAGAAAGGTCAGAAGTCCTACAAACAATCAGCAAAGAAACAGCAATCCTAAATGACTCACTAGATCAGGTGGACTTAATTAACATCTTCAAAACACTTCACCCCAAAGCCATGGAATATACATTCCGCTCAGGTGCTCATATTCAAAAATAGACCACATATTGGGTCACAAGCAAAGTCTCCACAAATTCAAGAAGATTGAAATCATAAAAAGCTTCTTCTCAGACCACGATGGCATAATATTAGAAATAAACTACAATAAAAACAACCCAAAATACTCAAAAAAAAAAAGAAAAGAAGTCATGCTTTAAATTTGTTAATTGTGTTTTTTGACTCTCTCTATTGAACTGTACGCTCCATTTGGCAAGGGCCATTTCTCCCTGTCCCCCACTATATTCCTTACTCATAGAACAGTAAAAACTCAAATGTGGCAATGTATTAACACCAAGGGATGGCTGACCGGCAGTGGAATTCTAGCTACTATGGCAGGCTGGTAAAGATTTGGCACAGAAATAGGAAACAGAGGTGGGGATTAGGCACTATTATTTCCCCAAGAGTTCTCCAAGTTACTGGAATACCCAAGTCATCTAAGAATCCTAATGGCGCCTGTTCTTGTTTGCTTGGTTCAATATGCATGAATTTTTAGTTACCACAGTTCAGTTTACTACACCAGTCCCCCAACAACATTGTTAAAATTTCAGTCATCACAATACATTACCTGTGAGTAACTGGATAAAGTACAAATTTAACTGCTAGTTCTTCAATGCATACATTACACAAATAACAAATCTGATCACATCACATCTTTCCAAGTCCGTCAGTGATGGGTTACTGAGCCCTGTTACTTAATTCACACACACACACACACACACACACACGAAAGTTGTGTTGCCTCCCTGTCTCTCAGTAATAAACCCTTGTGACAGTTTGTTATCAGAGAATTGTGTGGATTGCCTTTCTCCGTTGCTGGCAGGAGTGGGATTCTTGGGGTACCGTTGGACTAAGCATTTCTGGAGGCCCCCACTGGAGGAGGAGATGCGGTAGAAAGCTTTATTCCCATGGAATTACATCCTTCAGTTTCCATAGTACCGTTTCCCTTAATCCAGTCCTGGAAGGTGTGCAGCTGGGGGTTCAGCAGAACTAGAAGCAAAGCCAGTGTCCAGGTTCTCCATCCCATGGTGGAGCTGGGCCTGGTGCAGCATCAGACTAGTTACAGTCCATTAATCTACTGTGTGTGGGTCCACATGGCTCTGGGACATGTGGGTGAATGCAGGAGTGTGAGAGCCCCGAGGAACCAGGAGCAGAAGAGCACAAAACAGCAAACTCCTTCGTTTAGGAGCTTAAGTATCTCAAATCTTCCGGTGGTGCTTGCAGTGGCCACGCCTACTCTGGCCAATGACCTGTTTCCAGGGGTGATTAACAGGCAAGTACCTTCCCTATGTCACCTAGACTTTACCGGGCATGCGTCTGAACTGCAGCTTCCTGGCATCCCTGTATGATTTGGCCTCCCCCACGCTTGTCAGAATCAGCATGTGGCCCCTTTTTGGCCACACCACTGAGAGCCTCGCTAGACTCAGCCCTTATTGTACATGAGGCATAATCATCAAAGTCACACTGCAAACTTGGTTGTGTAAACTTGTTTCTTGACTCTCGCTGGTCATGTTGTTTCGACATCTGGTCTGCCTTTCACATCTATTGTAGGTTGTTCTGGCCTTGGAATCAGAAGGCCTGAATTTAAGTCTTGACTCTGGCCTACCAATTTCTTTCTCTGTAAATTGTGGACAAGAATGCTCACTCTGCTGAGCTGGTTGAACACTTGTCCTGTTAACTCTCCAAGGATAATGGCCTTGCTCATCTAATTCACCACTGCTTCCCTAGTCTATATATATAAAAGGCTAATATGATAAGTATCCCTCCGCCTGTCTGACCGGTAGCTATGACGCACACTGACCACCGGGGGTAGACGCTCAACGCAGGAGTTGCCGAGCTGCAGTGACTTGGCAGCGGTGGTTCTAGGGTGATGCAGCCCAAAACCAGAGAGGAGGGGGCCTGATTCCTTGCGAGGCCTCGCGCTTCTACCTTCGGCCGTGGGTTATGTTGTTGCTGGGGCACTGTCGGCCCCACATCTGGTTTACTGCACACTTGCGTTTGCATTCCACATCCTGTACAACAGCAACTTTGCAGAGTGCCCCTCGCACTCCGGGACCCCTAGGGGGATGTCCGAGAGTTGGTTTCGGCTCAATCCCCCAGGCCAGGCCGAGGGACCCCACTCACTCCGCAGACGCCCTTTGAGTCCTGGCACCACCCCAGGTATGGCCGCCTGGGAGGGACAGCAGGAGGTTGGCTCCAGGGCGTGTCCGGCGCATCTCGCCCAGTCCTGCCCTGACGGCCACCTTCTAATTAATTTCCTTTCAATGTGCACAAATCCATGCACTGGGTCACTAGTGTCTTATAAAGAGCCAGAACATCGCAAGTACTCAACAAATGTGGTTGTACTGAATGAATGATTAAATGTCTATCAAGTCCATTATAAATTGTACAATGGCATAGATATGTTAGGAGCTTTAACTACTGATCTATAAATAGATGAAATGTTTATTGTTGATGGGAGTCGTGTTCTACCCCACAAGTGAAGACTACTTTCTGTTTTGCTCATGATGGAGCGGGAATCCCTTCTTAGTGCCTAGCAGAGTGTGGGCATGATGAAACTGCCTTTCAACCTTGTTAAGCAATTTCTTTAAAATGCTAGGCAAAATAGTGGTTTGCTATTTTTGGTAGTAAATACTTTCTGACAGCTAATGACAACTTGAAAGCCAACATTGATCTTTCTTCAGATTTCTGTTGTCCTGGAGGGCTCATTTGCATTTTTATGTGCTGTGTTTTTTATCTTATTTCACGAGAAAAGGAAATGTTTATAAACAATGTATCTGCCTTTTGTTACGTTTTTCTTTTCTTTTTTAAAAAATATATTTTATTGATTTTTTACAGAGAGGAAGGGAGAGGGATAGAGAGTTAGAAACATTGATGAGAGAGAAACATCAATCAGCTGCCTCCTGCACACCCCCTACTGGTCATGTGCCCACAACCAAGGTACATGCCCTTGGCTGGAATCGAACCTGGGACCATTCAGTCCACAGGCCGACACTCTATCCACTGAGCCAAACCGGTTAGGGCTTGTTATGTTTGTCTGAAGGGCAAAAAATACCTTCATCTAATGCCTTTCACCTGTAATGAGTTTTCTGTTTTATTTTGATTTGATTTTCTTTCAGCTCTGCTACATCAATAGTCAGAGCTTGAAATATTATATTTAGGATCCCTTTGCTGGAAGAGCAAACTAAGCATTTCATTTCGTGCTATAGCCCCTGGAGGCCCCTGGGGGACAATGTCACTATTTCCGTGCTCATGACTGTTAGGTGCAATAGTCCTTTGTTATTAGTAAATCTTCTGAATGTAATGTTTCTGGGAAAGAAGAGGAAGGTGTAAATATTTGAGTATTCCCTGCATGTAACAATCCAACCATGTCACATCAGTTTAGTACCTCTTGCATAGAGAATAAGGGTACTGGGAAGTAAAACTGCAAAAGTGTCAAGTCTGGATAGAAGAAGGATATTCGGAGTTTAAAAATATATATGCAAAAATGGAATTTACTCACATAGAGCCTCAAAGATCGCTCTGAATGCCACTGACGTTGTTATGCTGAGATGGACTTATGGAACTTTATAATTGGAGGCTCTATTTTTACTCTCATGAAGAAATGGAGGCCCAGACAGGCTAGTAGCCTGTCAAAGGTCAGGCAGCTAGCGAGTGGCAAAGGCAATGCAGAAACTAGGATGCCTTTTAAGGATTGTTGATTATTCAGTGTGGAAATTACCCAGGGCCACTGCTTTTCCTCCTAGGTCTCACCTCTACTTTAAAACATTTACTAATTGTACCTGATAGGGCTGGCAGGTAACTCCTCAGCCAGTCAATTTTGTACTCTTTAGAGGATTTGGTAAAGTATTAATGGGAAGGAAGATAAAAATAAACTTTTTAATCTATGTCTTCATGGTTTCTTCTTAATTAAAATATTTCAATGCATAGATGTCTCTTCTTTACCATATCAGCATGGCCTCATATCAATGTATTCTCAGAAATCTGGTAATAATCTGGTTCCCGATAGCATTATTAATTAATGTGCTATATCCTATAACATAAACAAAAGAAATAGAAAATGGTATTTTGCAATCTGGTTAAGTAGTCATACATGGATTGCAATAAACAATGCATGTCAGTAAAAGTCATATCACATTCTTTGGAATAAAATTAGAACAAAGTTAAAATAAGAGATGGGTTAGAGATATTGTGACTTATGGCAGAGGTAAGATTGATTAAGAGAGATGTTTTAAAAGTATAATGTGAAAATGTTTCTGTTGGTTGAATAAAATTGTTTAAATTTTATTACATATGTTGTAGAGTAGAGGCAACAACAAGAATTTCTCTGGTTTTGCATAAGATATTTTCCTTCTTTTCTTTTTCTCAAGGCAGCCGGAGAAAAGAAGAAAACAACCTTTAAAGGAAAACCCAATAGGTTATCAGCAGAGTTCTCTGCATAAACTCTACCAGCTAGAAGACAGTGGAACCAAATATTCGAACTACTGAAAGGGAGAAACTACCAGCCAAGAATAATATATCCATCAAAGTTATCCTTTAAATATGAAGGAGAAATAAAGACTTTCCCAGACATACAGAGGCTGGGGAATTTATCACCAGAAGACCTTCATTACAGGAAACACTCAAGGGGGTTATTCTACCTGAAACAAAGAACAGAAGGTCACAAAACTATGAGTAAGATCACCAACAAACTTACAGCATAAACAGGGACAACAAAAACATAAAAGGGAGGAGGGAAAGGTCTGTTTGCAAAGGAGGATGGAAGTCAGATGCATTCAAAAGAAAAAGGACTACTTTATGTATGAAACTTTCTTTTTCCTAGCCTAATGGTAACCACAGACAAAAACAAAACAAACTGAGACATATAGCTAAAGAAAGAGAAAAGAAGTATGAAATACCATCAAATGAAAACAACAGACAGAACACAAAGGAAAAAATCCAATAGAGGCACAGAGCTACCAGAAAACAAAATATAAAATAGCTATAGGAAATCCTCATACAGCAATAATTACTTAAATGTAATGGGCTGAATTAACCAATAAAGTGGCACAGAGTAGCAGATTGGATCAAAAAAACAAACCAAACCATATGTTGTCTTCAGGAGATACATCTAAGCTGCAAAGACAAAGTTAGACTCAAAGTGAAAGAGTGAAAAACAGCGTTCACAGAAAAGCAGATGTAGACAAACGTATATCTGACAAAATAGATTTCAAGATAACAAAGGTAACGAGGGATAATGATGGACATTTTATAATGATAAAGAGGACACTACATCTAGATATAGGCTAATTGTGGGTTCTTTTCTTGATAAACCTTATTAAAATTCTGTCAGCCTTACTGTTTCAACATTCATTTTTTGGCTTGTTGATTTTCATTATTGTTTACTCCTCTCATCTCCAAGCACAGTTCTCACCAGGTACTCAGGGAATGTTTCTTGAAGTAATTTCTCCCTTTTGTAATACAGAGATACTTGTTTTCCCCGTTGCTCTCTGCATTTTTATGGGGGACATGTACATATTTCTTATCTTCTCCCATCGATTATAAGGTCTTTGAGAGCAGAGCTATTCATTCAGGGGGAGAAATAGGTATGAAGTAGGTGGAAGCCTGGGAGCCTGGTTGGTGAGAAGTTTCTTCCAAAGGGTGCTGCCTAACAAAATTCATCTGGATCTGGAGTGAGAAGATGGGATTTTTAGAAGAGTCCACTAAACTGTAACCTATGTAGACATTTAGTTCACCATCACATTTTCAGCCTTGTACAAAGTAGGTAGCTTAATAAATAGGAAGGAAGGAAGGAAGGAAGGAAGGAAGGAAGGAAGGAAGGAAGGAAGGAAGGAAGGAAGGAAGGAAGGAAAAACAGCATGATTTGTACAGAAAACTACCAGTCTTTTGGCGGTGTGAAGCTTGAAGTGAGCCTGGAACAGTTCCTGTCAAAGAGGCATTGCCTGCGGCTAAGCTGCCCTGACAGAGTAGCTGATGCCACACCCTGGAAGGGTGGCTGAAGGACAGTGGCAATTATGCTGATGACTGGGACTTGTGTGAAGGCCAGAGTTGAGCAGGACAAGTCTGATGGCCGGAAGAAGGATAATAAAGCCTTTGTGGTAGTTCAGGCCTGAGCATGGGTAGTTTGGTTGGAGAGAAGACAGGAATTTGAGAAAATCAGCATGCCCTAGTAATTGATCAGATATAGATGCTGGTGGGAGTAAAGTAAACGAGGATCATTTCCATGGTGGTTTCATTGAGTTGAAAATATAGAAAGAAGAGCACTTTTATGGGGGCAGATGACGAGATTGTCTGTTGGGATATGTTCATTATATCTAAATAAAATAAAAAGTGGGAGTTGGAGAAAGAGACCTACCTAGTCCAGCAACCACAGTATAGTGAGTGCTCAGTAAGTGATGGCGACTTCAATTAAGTTACAATGGAGAAGCCAGTTTTCCTCTACCTTTGTTCATCTGTGACTCACTTGAAAACGGTTAAGTGACGGAGATGCTAAGGCCAAAATGTGCCCATTAAAATAAGAACTTTGAAGAAAGTTTTGATCAAATTAATGACAGGATGTTGTAGGTAACACCTTTAAAGTAAATGTCAAGATACGGGCTTACATGTAGTGACCTAAAGGACGAGAGATGAAAATGCTGTTGGCTAGACCTCTCCCTGATGGTTTCCAAGCTGCTCGGAAGGTCAGTAGCTAATCAGTCAAAAGCCTGCGTGATGAGGAGGGCACGTGACCTTTAACTGTCTCTTTACAAGGCAGGTCGGTTGTCACATTAAAACTGGCAAACAGTCTCACTTTCCTTTTGAGGGCTCATTAACTTTATTTTTAAGAACTTTTCCCTCTGTAACCTTCAGAAAAATGCCAGCAATTATAGAAAAGGTGAACCCACAGACCAAATGATCTGAAAACTATTAAACACTTCACCCTCAACATCCTTTGGTGGCATAGAATTTATTGCAACTTAATATAATAATTTAAACATATTTCCATGTAAAGTGTAATGTATTTTGCTAAAAACTTTCAAAATCAAGGTGTCAGTGTCACCTGCCTTCCTGCAAGAGTAAAATTTTTAAATATAAAATTGCTTTCCAAGTCTACAACTATCTATAATAATAAAAGCATAATATGCTAATTAGACCAGACAGCTGAACGACCTTTCAGACATCCTATGGCTCTATTGTTGAGCATTGACCTATGAACCAGGAGGTCACAGTTCACTTCCAGTCAAGCACATGCCCGGGTTGCCCCCAGTAGGGGGCGTGCAGGAGGTAGCCAATCTATCTCATCCATGTTTCTATCTCTCCATCCTCTTCCCTTCCTATCTCTCTAAAAATCAATAAAAACATATTTTAAAAAAATAACTTAAAAATAAATAAATAAATTGGTTAAAGCAGTACAAATTGCAATTGGAAATATCTGTTTGGTAATGTGGGTAGACTTCAGAGTATATAAGGTATGTTTTCTATGTAAATATATATTTTCCCTATCTATGTATTCACTATTTTTTGTGATTATAATAATTTCACAAGTGCTGAAAGAACTAACGTCCTTATCTATAGTTAATTCCTTTTCAGTAGTATTTCATGACCCTAGTTTTTAGAAAATTTTTTAAAAATATATTTTATTGTTTTTTTACAGAGAGGAAGGGAGAGGGATAGAGAGTTAGAAACATTGATGAGAGAGAAACATTGATCAGCTGTCTCCTGCACACTCCCTACTGGGGATGTGCCCACAACCAAGGTACATGCCCTTGACCGGAATCGAACCTGGGACCCTTGAGTCTGCAGGCTGATGCTCTATCCACTGAGCCAAACTGGTTAGGACTAGAAATGTTTTTTACTATTACAAAAGTAATATATCTTCATTATACAAAAGTTTTGGAAAGGCAGAAAAGTGCAAAGAAAATGAAATGGCCAAACCCATATCCTATTGAAATACATCTTGATGTATATCCTTTTATAATTATACTAGAGGCCCAGTGCACAAAAATTTGTGCACTCGGGGGGAAGGGGGGTCCCTCAGACCGGCCTGTGCCCTCTCACAGTCTGGGACCCTCAGGGGATGACCACCTGCCTGCTTAGGCCCACTCCCGGGGGATTGGGCCTAAGCTGGCAATCAGACATCCTCTGGCA